>NW_028258299.1:12142191-12295205 GCF_053883595.1 Heterocephalus glaber
AATATTATGAAATGATCTTGCCCAAAAAAGATACACACACACTGGAGAAGCCAAGATTATGCTATACAGACAATGCACGTCTGACTTAGCAGGACTATTTATCCTACCAAATTAATTACTAAAAAAATTACCCTCTCGGGCCACAAGATGGCAATCTTTCAAAAGTTAAACCTTAAACTACCATCTCAGCACACAAACCCCATCCCCCAAATTCAAGAAAAAAAATTTTTTATATTGATATTAAGAAGCTGGACTTAGAATATCAATCATATTTTAAAAGATCTACAAAACAATTTGAAGTGACACAATGAAAACTCCTGACTCAAATGATCTTTAGAGATAAACATACTTACCTTCTAGAAACATAAAAAAACGTGGTCCAGCATTTTCATTTGTTTCTTTGTAGAAAATACATTATTTTTGGCAAAGAGAAACCTGTCAAGGCAATGTCTTTTTTTTTTTGTTTTCAAGAGCTTAATATTTCATAGGATAAGTTGGGTGAATGAGATTGTTAATTACAACATAAATACAATAAATGAATAAATACAAATTAGATAAATTATATATAATTTAAAAATTAAATACTTTTACTAAAACAAAATATAATCAATAAGCTATTACCTACCATGCTACATACAGTTCGGGTTTTTTAAATCTTTTTAAAAAAAAAAACCTTGCACAAAGCAAAACAAAAAAATGTGTTTTTGGATTAAAAGCACTGGTGTATGAATACATACATGTATATATGTAAACAACACATATTTATTCAAGAGACAATATTTTTAAATGTTTAAGGCTTCCTCACCCTATCAAGATCAAGAGTGAAGGTCACAGCCTATCAAGCTTTGGAAGCATAAAAACCCTTAGGGCCAGTACCATGTTTTCAAACTGAATGGCTAACAACCAAGAAAGGGAACCAAAAACAATCAAAAGTTAAGGTAATCAGCCACTGAAGGGCAATGAACAAAGACAATGGTCAGAGGCAAAGGTGGGAGAAGGAAAGGGCAGGTATAACTTAAATTTCAAATGAAGAATTAGCATTGTGAGATCCAACAGGACTCTAACTTCCTTATTCCCCCTTACCACATACACACAAAATAAAAAATCAAAGATAAAGAGTTCTCTTTTGGTTTTCTGGGGTTTTTTTGGTGCCGGAGATCGAACTCAGGTCCTTGCGCTTGCGCAGCAGGCGGCAAAACCACTGAGCTACATCCCCGGCAAAAAGGGACTGGTGATGTTTCAAGTTCTTTCATTTAACTGTCTACTATTTTACCATTCCTGGTAATGTGCAAAAGTAAAAAGACAGGAAAAGAATTTGAAAAAGATAGGTCTTGAAAATGTTTTTAAATTACGTAAGCTTATGGAAAGGACAGAAAGTGTTCCAATTTCAGATGTTTCAATACTAACTAGAACCTCTAAGGTTCTTAAGAGAAAGAGCATTAGTCTGGGAATCTCAAGATAAAACTGTTTTTAAGGAAATCATGGGTACCTGTTACAGGACCACAGCTCTTCTGGTGAACAGTAGGCAGTATCTGCCAACACTGTTAAAGAACTGAGTTTCTGAATTTTGGAGGAGGGTAACCTTTTTAAGATTTCACCATTTAAAAAACATCTTAGTAGTAACTATTTTGTCTTTCAATCTTCTTGTGCAATGAAACTAGAAGCAAAAACGTGGCTTACAACCTGCTGAAATTTAGGAAATAAACTGGAATTACCTACATTAAATAGTGGAACAAGGAAGCACTAAATTAGCTTACTCACCAGTGAGGTCTACTCATCATCTTTAGTGAATTCACAATTGTAAATTAACAACCTTCATCATTGTCCACCCAATAAAAACACTGCCTACGTGACCTTATGAGAGGCACAACAGAATGAGAGTTCTAAAAGAAAATTAAATGTCAGGCTTTTTGTTTTCAGTAGTTTCAATGGTATTGCATTTCCTCTGGTAATATTTATATCTCTCAATTACTACTGCAGAGTATGTGACATCTGGAAGGTAATAATTTAAAGAACATATCTTATTTTCACAGTGCAGTAACAGAAAGATAGAAACCAGGAACAGATCATCAACGAGCTAAAGTGGTGATGAGACTGGCACACATCTCAAAAAAATCCATGGTGTGACTACCCAGGCGAGGGGATGCTGAAGACACTGTGCTTCCAGTCAAGGAGCCAGTGAGGGAGCCAGAGAGCGAATGGCTTTCCGCAGTCGTAGAATCAAAACTTGATCTCGGTCTGTGTAAACCAGCAGCAGAACAGGAACGCTGAGGTGTTGAGGAACCAGACCTCTGCTCCACCACCTCATCTGGAATGGACCAAAGAGCAATTTATGTGCAAGGTGTATCTGCCCAAGTCCTTCCTCTGAAGTTGCCACAGTCAGAATATTAAGTAAAGACATCTGAGCAAGGACAACTGAGTCATGGAGTATGGATGTCATACTGCAGCGTTTCAGGAGCAGAGGAGGCAGTATCTCTACCTTCTGACAATTTTTTTTTTTGGTACCAGGGATCGAACTCGGGAATTTGGGCTTGCGAGGCAGGTGCGGTGCCACTGAGCCAAATCCCCGGCCCTGCCCTCTCAGACAATTTTAACGGGTATTACTAGTCACTCCCAAAACCCCTATACAGTCAGATGGGGTCCCCAAATGCTCAACAGAATATGTGGTGTTAACACTGAAATGAAAATGATATCCCTGCATGTGAAAAAAGCACATCTTGGCCACTTGTTTTCTCCTACACATCAAACAAAAGTTGAAATCATTTCACTTACAGTTTGGTTAAGTCTAGACCACTTAATAACCAGTGCAGAAGACATACCCACTATGTCTTTGAGATGATTTTACGTGGTCGACTAGTGCCAAGTTTTATCTTCTCAGAGCTCTTGGCTGCATAGCTTCCTTACCATCAATGCTCTTAAAATCCAAAAGATAGCTCCTATTGTCAACCAGGTAAAGTTGTAAGCTCATTTTCACATAATTGCCAGTCACTGGATTTTTCCTTCTTACACGAAGATGGTATGCATTCACTACCTAAAACAAGAAACCAGTAAAAATAACAAACTAAAAAAATGCCTCCCTTGGTATTGTAAAAGGTGTCAAAAACAAATAACTGATGTATGGAAACAAACAACTGGAGTAGGGGAGGAACTTGTCACTGATTCCCTTTTTACATATTACAGTGGTTTAGTTTAATATTTAATTAATCTCCCCTAGCAGCACCATTTGTGAACAGCAATTGCACTTTAAAGAGAACTCAAGCACTGGACAGCACCCAACCTTCGCTCCAGATGTGTCCAGCCTAAAGCCTCAAGAATAAGAGATAACCCTGCCTTTCCTTTATTCTTTTACTGCTGAGTAGGAAGCAGCAGGAATAAAGAGGAACTAACATGTCACAGGCTTACATGAGGTTCTCTCACAAAACTCAGGCATCACAAGGATCCTATAAGGAAAATACTAAGTGCCCCACCACCACTGGGCATTTAACCCAAGGCCTTTGCACTGAATTCCACTTTAGCCTTTTTTATTTTTAATTTTGAGGGTCTTGCTAAGATGCTAAATTGCCCAGGCTGGGCTCAAACTTTTGATTCTCCTCCCTCAGCCTCCCAGAGTCCTGGGATTATAGGCATGCATCACCATGCTCAGGCTCTATCTGTCTCAAAAATAAGAAAAATTCACCTCAGAAAAAGAACATTCTGGATTTTCAAAACATCTATCAAAGTAAATTCAAAAATTTTTCAGCAAAAAATTTTAAAGATATAAACATCTTTTTTTAACTAAATAAAGCTGCTTCAAGAAAGGGAGCACTGTATTAGAGTTGAGGAAATATTTTCATTTACTCATGTACAAATAGTGAAAGTGATTTACTTAAACACATCAAATAAATATTTACCTAGTAAGTCTGAATGTTTTTCTTCTTCCTTTAAAAGAATTTTCACAGTGAAGAAAAGAAAAAAGTGAAAGGCATATCTAAATGAAAAAGTGCTTTTCCCTCCACATATATGCAGGTAGAATTGCAATGAAATTAACTACTAACTTTAGAAGAGAGTAAAACTGGGTGATACTAAGGAAAACATACCACAACTAAAGGTTAAAAGCACCAGCTAAGTGACAAAATCTCTCAACCTGGAGCTAAGTATTTCTTGGCTGGAAAGTACATCCTGATGATGTAATTATATAGCCACTACTGCCACAGCACCCACCTCCGCCATCCAATTGAGAAGCAAGATAAATGAATAAGTAAATTCCTATAAAGAGAGAAGAAAGTAAAAGCATACTATGTCTCAAGAGTCGGGACTTTTTGTTATGAAGCATGCTGAAACAGGTACAGTATTTTCTCACGTAATTCCAAGTTGATTACCTTCTGTTTCTTGGCCAAGAATGCTATTTTATAATTTAAAATATGCAGGTTCCAACATCAACAGCTGTTCGTCCTTGTAGAGGTGTATTTGTTTTGTTTTGTTTTGTTTTGAATGATATGTTAATTACTGGAAAGAAGGGGATTACCAGCCAAAAGTATTGAGTATACTATATTTATATCAAGATCAAAAAGAACTTTTTACTGATCTCAATACACAACTCAATGCTCAGAAGGCTTATTATATAGGAAAATAGCTTCTCCAAATGACCTTAATGCACGACATTTTCCTACCTTCCATTCAAAATCCAGCTGTTTCATAGCTCGGTAAACTTCAGCCATGATGTCGTATGGTTTACTCTGGCTTCGGATTCCAAGATGCCACTTGGCCTTCTTCACAGCTAAAGATTTGGGCTTAGTTGTATTCAGTGCATCCAATGGGCATCGTGCTTTGGGACTGTCTGCTATGAGGGGTGGCATCCTTTCTGGATGAGGTTTCAGGCCTGGGGGAATATGCATGGCACTATCATCCATAAAAGACCCAGTTGGAGGACTAGAGGCGAGGTAGAACTCACTGGCTTGGTTCATTATTCTCCGATTGTCAATGATAAGATGATAAGCCACCGCAAGCTGGTCCTGAGGGTCACCACTATATAAACTGTTCATTACTTCTGATTCTGTACACTCAAATTTTTCACACACTTCTTTCACAGCCTCATCATCAATGACGTTAGCATCATAAGAGGGGTCTTCAGGAAATAAGTAATTGGGTAAATCTTGTTTAAACCATTCATGCTCTCTAGGAAAAAACACCACAATACATCATTGTAAGAATATGTTTTGGTAAGTCCCACATGATTTAGACATGGGCCAATATAACAAGGACTCAGAGAGACTTGATCTCCAGTCCCAGCTCTATACTTACCAGCTACGTGACCCTGGGCAAGTTAATTCATCTCTACTCTTGAATAACTATGATTATTCTGATTTGGGTGTTAGCCTCAATTTTCTTGAAAATGAGCTAAGTGAGCCTGTCACTCCAAGGAAAACAACTAGCAACACTTATTACCAATGATAAAAATCAGGACTTCAAGAAAAAATTTTGGAATTTTGTAGAGTAACTTCTACATGGCTCCATGAATTTGACAGCTTTTCAATACCTAAAGACTATCTGATGAGGTTAGTGTTGATCATAACAAATATAACTTTTTGATATAATGAAATGTGTCACCATTTAGGAAATCTACAGAGATCAGCAAGGCAAGATTTTCCAATGGCCAATGTACAGTGTAACAGAACCACACAGGCATGAGAGATCCACTCAAAATGAAAGACAGACTAGCTTATTATACTGTAATAAAGTACAAAAGTTCGCTGATAAATGTTTTCTCATTTTATATCGTAGACCAGTATGTTAAGCTTTGTTTTAATATATCCAAAAAAATCACAATTATCTGAAAGGCTACTAAAATACTCCTTTCTTTTCCAATCACTTACCTAAGTAAGGTCAGATCTTCACACATTTCGGCTAATACTAAGTATTACAAGAGTGAATGAAGATACAGATGTGAGAATACAACTGTCTTTGATTTAACCAGATATTAAAGAGACTTGTACAAATGGAAAATAATAACATTCTTCTCAAACTTTTTTTTGTTTTGGAAAATAAGTTTTCATAAAAGATGTATTATTTAAATTAACATGTAATACATTTATTGTTAGGTGAATTAAATCTTTTTTAATGTCTCATAATCCTAATAGGCTAAATAGGCTAAATATTGATAGAGCCTACATTTAAAAACAACTTCTTTGAGGTCCTCCATAATTTTAAACAGTATAAACACTATTAACACTAAAAAGCTGAGGGCTACTCTCCTAAATCTTATTTTCTCATACCTTGGGCCTTTGTATTTGACCCTCTGTTGCCACCTGAGCATACCACACCCCTTTCACCTTTTTTTCCTATAACAAACACTGTGCTTCATGACTAAGCATTGTTATGTGATAGAACTGGGCATTCCTTAAGCTCAGATCATTGATACATTTTGACCAAATGACTTCTATTTCACTAATTTATTTATGAATATTTACTGAGGACATACTATGGACAAGACACACTCTTCCTCACAGAAATTACATACTAGGTAGATAGATTAGACAAACGTTTGTAAGACTAAATACAAAGTTACAAACATATAGATATGCAAATCCTGTCATACAGATTGTGAGTGGAAAAGTATGGTATAAAGGAGAGCACAGAATGCAGAATGGGAAGTGGATGATTAGGAAAGCCCCTGAGTAATACTGTACTTAAGCAAATATCAAAATGATCAGAAGTCACCAAAGCCAAGTGAGGAAACAGATATTCCAGCAAAAGAAGCAATATGTGCGAAGACCTTAAGACAAGAAAAAGTTTTGCCATGTTCTAAGAACTGAACTAGCCCAAAATCATGAAAGCATGAGTTATGAAAAGGAGTGGTAAAAGGAATCAAGTGTTTCTGAGACTTCTAGCAAGATTTTTCAAAATCAACCTGTTCATTAACTCCAGAAATTAACCAAATACCTTGCAACAATCTGAAGAGTATTCAAGAAAAATGGATGAATCTCAGCAAGGAAAGTGAGAGGTATGGCTTAAATTCCCTTTTATTCTCCATCTACACATGAATTAGCTTTAAAAACCAACAGCCTCAAAATCAAATAGCTGAGAAAATCAACAGGATAACAAACACTGGAACGGGGAGGAAAGAAGAGGATGGGCTTGGACTCCCCAACACTCCCCTCAAAAGAACCGCCACTATTTAACCTACCTAGCCATTTCCTGAAAACTTGTACTCAAAGGCCTCATCTTCATTTGATGCAACTCAGAGCTCACTCACTGCAGACAGTCTTCTCCCAAGCCAAAAACAATCAATGGCAACTAAGATCCCAAGTATCTGAAGCAGCGTAAGAGCTGGGTACCCAAGAAGCTGACTCAAAAATCTAAAAGGGAAAAGTGAGGGAACAGGAGTTCCAAGGGGGTCTTTGAGAGGTTTTCACATACTCCTGGGGCTTACAACAGCCAGGAGCATATTTGCAGGGCTGTGTGCACACCTGTGATGGTTAATCTTGACTGTGAGCCTGACTGCTCAGACGTCTTGGAGATTAGGTAAGCACACCTCTGGGCATATTTGGGTGGATCATGAGGGCATACATAACCTTGAAGACTATAGCTGGTCCCCGGTCCCTTCCCCTCTGGTTTTTAACATGCCCTCATTCCGGGCTATAATGAGGTTAGCAGCTTCCCTCTACAGTCCCCTTCTGCCATGTTTCTTCCTCAGATCCACCAACCATGAACTGAAAGCTTCAAAATAGCCAAAAGAAACACTACCTCCTTTAAGTTGTGTATGTGAGGTATTCTGTCCCACTGACAGAAAGCTGATCAATTCAGAAAACTCATACCAGAGAGGTGGGGTGACTGCTGTGGCTATACCCGCTCATATGTTTTGGAAGTCTTTAGGACTGGTTTTAGTAGGAATTTGAAAAAGTTGGGAGATGTGGGCCAGAGAAGTCCTAGAACATTTGAAGTAGAGTTTAATGGACAATTTTAATGAAGGGTCAGAAAACTAGAATGCTGATCAAAATGCAAACAATAAAGACTATGCTCATGTTACACTATGGCAAAAGAACTTCTATACATTTTGTCCATGTCCTAAACTGCCTCTGCGTGGGAAGAGCCGCACAGGGAACTAACTCCCCAGGATTCATTCCACAGTGCTCAGCCATCCAAGCACTCAGATGCCATGACAGCCATGATTTCAGTGAGCCCAGGCACTTCTCAAGGTGGTGACAGACTTAGGTATCATCAGATATCATGTTAGGTTTACAGACATGAAGAATGCAAGAGTTATGGTTATGGAGGCTTCCACTCAGATTCCCAAGGACAGCCTGGAAGATTACACGATGTATGACAGGGTCGGAAAACCTACAAGAGTCCCTGAGTGGGCAATGCATGAAACTGCCCAGGTGAAGCCAATGCTGCAATAAAGACCCCAGGAAGCTGGAGCAACCAAGAATGTGGGACACCTGCTGAGGAAAACTGCAGGTAGTGTGCACAGCCAGCCTGAGAGAAAGGCCACATGAACTGTGATTGACAAGCAATAGGGGCAAGGTCACCAAAGTCTTGGTGCTCACATACCACCACATGTGTACACCAGATGCCATATATACATACAGAACTACGTAGGACTTCATCTTTTCTTTGCTGAGTTTTAGCCTTGTTTTGGTCTAATTCTTTTCTGTACCCATACTTCTCTCTTCTGGAATGGGAATGTTTACCCTGTGTTATTTTATCTTGACAACATATATGTTTGTTTGTTTGTTTTAAATTTTACAGAGATCACAGGTTAAGAGTTGTCTTGCGTACCAGAAGAGACTTGCAATTTTGAGTTGGTACTGTTGAGACTTTGTGGAAGGAATTAGTGTGCTTTCAGCTGTACGCAGGATACTTATATTGGGCAGAATTCTGACCCTGTTACTAGATTTAGAGATTGGGCATAGTTTAAGGAGATATGTTTGAGTATCAAGGTGACAAAGGGTGGACTTGGGGCTGTTAATCTTGATCATCAAACTGAGGATGTCTAGGAGATTAGTCATGGGGGTGCGTCTGTGGAGGATCTCTCTGTTCCCTCACCCCTTGCTCTCAGGTTCCTTCCTTGCTCTCTCTGCTTCTTGGATGCCACCCTACAAGCAGCTTTCATAGCTTGGCTATGTTTGCCTTGGAGCCAGCAACCATGGATTAAAATCTCTGAAATCATAAACCCAAATAATCCTTTCTCCTTTAAGTTGTGCATGTTAGGTATTTCACCCCTGCAACGGGAGAGGTAACTAACACAATGCCCAAGAAAGAACTGAGAGGGCCTTAATGTCTCCCCATTGGCAGATTTTGAAGCTTGCACAAGAAGGAGACGACGGCTAAGGCAGAGTTATTAACTGACCACTGGAGCACCACTGCTGCACACCAACACACAGAGCCTCTCTGAAGGCTGGGAGACTTAATAGATTACAGCTTTTTATTCTTTGAGATGAGGTCTCATTATGTTGCCCAAGGTGCTCACTATACTACCAAGGTTGGTCTCAATCTTGGGCTCAAGTGATCCTCCTGCCTCGGTCTCCCAAGGAGCTGGGATCACAGGCATATGCCACCACACCTGGCTCAGATGATGCCATTTTAAGAAATCTCCACCTAATTATTAGTTGACCATTTAGCTAAAACAGGAAGGACATTAGTAGCCAAACATGACAAAGAAATCAGACTTTAAGGAATTAGTTTAGAAAAATCACAAAACAAACAGGAGCATCAACAACAATGGAATATAACAACTACAGACTCTACATATATATGCACAACAAATGAAAACATATGACCATATGAAATATGTATGTGCATGTTTAAGGCAACATTATTCATAACAACCAAAAGACAGCCGGGAATTTAGCTCAGTTGTTCCGCTGCCTGCCTTGCAAGCTCAAGGTCCCTAGTCTGATCCCTGGTAACAACAACAAAAAAAAGACAAAAACCACCCTCATGGCAATCAACTGATGAATAAACCAAATGTAGTCTATCCATACAATGGAATATTTTTCAAGCAAAAAAAGAATGAAGTACTGACACACGCTATATAGTGTGGAAATACCTTGAAAATATGCTAAGTGAAAAAAGCCAGACACAAAAAGCCATGTACTATATGAATCCATTTAGAGGCTGGCAGGAGGCAGAAATGGAGAGTGAAAGCACTTCTTCTAAGGGTAAAAAATTCTAGAGGTAACAGTGGTAACAAGGTATATCTCTGAATATGAAACTAAAACTACTACATTACACAATTTAAAGACAAGTTTATAAAATATGAATTATAACAAAATAAAAAACAGGGAAAATCTAATGTTTTTATTTCTAATTCATTAATTTTGTCAAATAATCACATTCTTTGCAACAAGTAATTGCCAATTTAAAAAGACTACTTGTAGCTTGTTTGTTGTTAGGAATCCACTTCTGAATTAACTCTAACAAGGGGAGCAGTAATTAGTTGTTTATGAGGTCACCTGAAACAAAATCAATTCACTGTATATGGGTACTACACAGGTACCAAAATCTGTACCTATCATTACTGTCCAACACCTGACTTTGATAGATGATATAAAATTAAACAGATTATATAAAGAGTCGAATTTCAAAACCTTACAAGACACCCAAATTTCTTTGGGTTCAGTCGAAGGTTTTCATACATTCACTTATAAAATAATTATAGCTAATGTGTTAGACATTGTTCTAAAAGCTTCAATCATTATTAAGTTAAATATTTGAAGTTTATGATATTCAATTGTTTTTAGAACCACATAAATGGCAATTTCCCATAGTTTATGATTTTCCTCTCAATCTCACTATAAAAATAACAAAAAACAAAGATGTTAATAATTCCACTGCTATAAAAAGAAGCATCAATATTCCTACTTAGTTAAATCCATTCCTTTTAACCACAATTGCATTAATACTATTAACAGGCTTAAAAAATCTGGGAGTCAGGCATGGTGATGCACGCCTGTAATCCCAGCACTTCGGAGGCTGAGGCAAGAAAATCGCCAGGAGTTTAAGGCCAGCCTGGGCTACTCAGTGAGTTCAAATCCAGTCTGAACTACACAGAGAGACCCTGTCTCAAAAAACAAACACCTGGGAGAATACAATAATCTGATTTCCATAAACACAACGTCTGTCTTGTTTATCACTGTATTTCCAGCCGTTGTTATTTATTAAATGAATAAAAGTAAAAGTGATTAAATGAACAAAGAAATATGGAGGTGTGTTTTCTAACCTTCGATTTCTTATAAAATAAATAATGTACATACAAATTGCATATCCCTAATCTGAAAATGTGAAATGTTCCAAAGTCTGAAAATTTTTGAAGTTTTGGTGGTCGAAAAGTTTCGGAATCTGGAGCGCTTCAGATTTTGGAGTTTTTGGATAAAGGATGATTAATTGGCAACATTGATACAAATATTCCAAAGTCCTAAAAAAGCTGAAATCTGAAACACTTCTGGTCCTCACCATTCAGATAAGGGATATGCAAAGAGTAGAAAAGTAATCATGACAATACTGTCAGAGCCTAAGAAATATACAAAGTATTATGACAAATTAGAGTAAGAAAAAATGCCATAAAACTGGCATAACAATTTGGAATAGTGGAAACACCATAGTTTTTAAAAATTCAGACAAACTCTGAGTTGAACCCCAGTTCTGTCCTTTATTCACTGTGTAATTTTCAACAAATGCTGGTTCAACATTTAGTATATGCCAGACATATACTGCATTTTGATATGAATTAATACTAGGTCCCTAATTTAAAGGAACTTATACTTTAGTAGAGGCAAAGATATACATAACTGAATCATGACATAATCTAAGCATCAGTTTCATGGTTTGTGAAATGAGAATAATAACAGTTACCTAGTAGGAGTCAACACAATAAAATAGGTTTGTATAGCAAAATGCTTGCTATATAGGAATTTTTCAGTAATTTGTAATTCTTTTGCCTGCTAAACATTGTTTTATCAAATCAAGAACTCTCAAGAACATTAAAAAACTGAATGTAATGAAATTTAAAATAATGAAAACTATAAATTCAAGTTTCATTAAGTACAAAAATGAATGACATTCTACCATCTGCTTATGAGTAAATCTTAGACTTATTTACATTTTTCTTTCTAAATATGCAGACAGAATTACTTTTACTATTCTAAATTTATATGCTTATACAAGTAAGTATATCTACATGTACATGCCTAATTTGCTGAGAAAAACCCAATTAGGAAAACTATTCTAAAGAACTGTGAACACAAAGGGTTATTTTTGTTTCCCTGCTAAGTTCATTTTTATAACTAAATCTAGTGGCTACTGTACACTTTCACATTTTTATGCATGATCCCTGGAATCCTGAAGAAATGCTAGGGAAACAAGATGATACATAAATGCAATAGGAATTATCACTTCTTGTTTGCAGAAGAGATCTACAGCAGTCACATAAACTACTACCTAAGCCATCCATTAAATATTCCAAGGGCCACAAGTTCTCAAAATAGTCATTCTCACTTAGGAAGAAAAGGGGGAGGGTTCTGGAAAAATGTCAAAAAAATGTGTTTGTAAACAAATATAGATGAAATATTAGGTAAGAACAAAAACCCCTCTAAAAACATGAATAGTAAGATGAGAAAGCACTGAATCATCTTGCTGTGTGTACTATAAAAAAGCTATATTCATAGTAGGACCAGTAACCACATTCCTGACAATTTTTCACTTGACAAAATATCCTACACAGCAAATCTACCATTGGCTCCCAGAGTCAAAAACTTAGCAACACTTTTTGTGCTTTGTTTATGTACAAATCTCTCCTTGATTTTCCATTTGAAATTTCTTCAGATACCTTCTGAATGTATACTATATTCCCAGGCTTCATAACACTGCACACAGAAAGATGAGTAAGACACCCTACCCTGATGTAGTCATAACTTAGGAAAGGGATACACTGAGATATAACTAGATACAGTGTAAGAATGAAAGAATAAAATATAAACAAAATGCTGACATTATAGCAGAAGCAACTCCTAAGCTTGCTGTGGAATCAGGGCGATTTCACAAGGGAAAGTGGCATATGAGCAAAACTTTCAAGGTTGAATGGAAGACTATCAGGTCAGAAAAGGCATAAAGACAGACACTAATAAAAACAAGGACACAGACCCATTAAATCTATGTTATGTTTGAGGAATAAGGACAAGTTCAATGTGGCTGAAGCAGTGGTACAAGGGCTGTGGTGGTGAAGGCAAGAGAAGAGATTTCAGAAGTAGAGCCTTCTGAAAAAGTCTTGTATGCTTTACTATTTAAGCTAAAAAGTTTCAGCAGCAATGTCAAGTATTTTAAAGATAAGTAACATGATTCAGTTTGTGCAATAAGGCCAGTAAAATGCTTACAAAATGAAGTGTTGTAACAACTAGCATAAAGCATGTGATCAGATAATGTCACTATTATTACTACAATATGCAAAGTCAAAGCAAGAAGAATAATCACCTTATGTCTTTGATAGTTGCTCGTTTCAGAGGGTCAACCTGCAGCATATGCATCAGAAGAGTGGCAACTGAGCGATTGAGATATTCCGGGATATAAAACACACCCCCGCGGATCTTCTTAAACAGTGTAGGAACGTGCTCATCATCAAATGGGAGGGTGCCACACAGAAGGGCATACAAGATGACACCACAGCTCCAGATATCAACTTCAGGGCCTGCATATAACCTAAAGAGGATTACAAACCTGAGAAGCAAGTATCACTTTTTCCTCATCTTTCTGTACCCTGCTTCTATATACATATGTAGTACAGATCAGCATATTATGATTTTCAAAGTTTTTAAAATAAAGTCATGGCCACTCCTAATACTCAATGGTTGTTCTCCATAAGGAATAATTGGGCTAACCAGTCACCATGCAAGTTTGCCAAGAGAATGTGGTATATATATTTGTCACCAACTCATTTAATTGTAATTTACTAACTAAAAATTATAACACTTTCTATGGGTGATTTTTAAAGGAAATATCAAAATAGATAATTATAAACTTTAAAAAACACTAGCATAGTATATAGGCTCACTCTTCTCCCATAGAACTATTACAAGAAAGAAAATGCACGTATCAGAATGTTTATCCCTTGCACACCTGTTTTAAACAATATTTGAAACATTAAAGTAGCAAACTAGTACTATGGAGAGAGAATTTGTACCTACTACTTTTATTCTACTAATCACTTGTTAGCTCACAGAACTAAGATTAGTTTTGCTCTGGGTAACCTGTATCTACAGTTCTCAGCTATTTTTTCTCTCACCTTCCTACAGCATTAAAATTCCCAACAGTGAATTAACAAACTCAAACCTGGGCTGAGGTGACAAAAGTGCAACTCCAATGCAAAGGACAGAAAATATTTCTATAAAAATTGCTGTTCTTCATTTGTATCATTTGCTATAGGACTCAAACTCCTTGCGATGGACTGCATGTTCATGTCCCCTGAAAATACATACGCTGAAATCTTAACTCCCAAAGCGATGGCATTAGGAGGTGGAGACTCTAGGGGGAGATGAGGTCATGAGGGTGAAACTCTCATGATGGGATTAGGGCCCTTACAGAGATCGCTGCCCGTTCCACCACATGAGGTTACAATAAGCAGACAGTGGACTACGGGGAACCGGTCCTACCAGACATCAACTCTGCCAGCACCTTGCTTTTAGATTTCTCAGCCTCTAGAAAAGTGAGAAATAAATTTCCATTGTTTAAAAGCCACTCTGTCTGTGATATTCTGTTACAGTGTCCCAAGTGGATTACAACACTCCTATATCTGCTACTTGTACTACTTTCCTTTATCTGCCACTTTTCAGTATTTTCTGAGAATTACTTTTTAAATCACCATTGGCCATTGCAGAAAGACGACTTCATCACTGTAATCTGCATAAATGTGATCATATTGTACCCATCAATAAACTACACAAATAGCCTCCACTTGTATAGTTTAATTTCATGAAACAAAAATATTGTGCTCCAAAATTTCATTCTTTCAAAGACAAAATATAACATAAGATTCCATAGACTTTATAAAATATGTAAAATAGCAAGGTGTGGTGGTGTATTCCTATAATCCCCCTACTCTGGAATGGGAGGCAGGAAGATTGAAAGTTCAAGCCCTTATTGACTTAGCAAGACGCTGTTTCAAAATAAAAAAGGAAAAGGTCTGGGGACATACTGTAGCTCAGTGTGAAGGCCTTGGGTTCAATCTCACTGCCACAAACAAAAAAGTGAATTATTACTAAAGCACTATGTCTAATAATGACTCTAGCTTAAAATTAACAAGTGCTTACTCTCTTACCTGTCCTCTTCTAAAATGACATCAAGATCTGTTTCCCTTTTTTTTGAATTCCTGTAGTACTACAGATTCAACCCCAGGCCCCAAGCATGATAGGCAAGCCTTTTACTACTGAACTACATTCTAAGCCCTTTTTACTTTAATTTTTGAGTCAGGGTCTAATTAAGCTGCCAGGCTACCCTCAAACTTACAATCCTCCTGCCTCAGCTCCCAAGTAGCTGGGATTACAGGTATGTGCCAGCATGCCCAGCTCAGTTACATTTTTAAAAGAAAATTTTTAATAAAAAAGCATTTAATATAACCTTTTTCCTTCCAACAACTGAAAAATAAGTGAACAATTTGTTTCTGTGTTAAAAATCTTATTTTCCAAAAACATTCTATAAGTAAATGTTATGAGATTACAAAAAGCTTACTCTGTTAATTTATTACCTGCCTGAGATGACTTCAGGTGCTGCATAATTTGGAGATCCACAACTAGTTCGTAGAAACTCTCCATCTGACATCATATTAGATAATCCTGAAAATAAAAACAATGTTTACTTACGGCTAGATATTTTAGATATAAATAAAAACATGATAAAAAAGTGTTTAACACTCCACAAATCATATTTTTTAGTAAAGCAGTGAAAAGTACTTCTTAGATTTAAAAGAGATCATTTCATAGTGCTTATACAAAAGCTAAAGAACATCATGTATATGACTGGAGTTAAATTACCTTTCTAAATAAACTGCTTACTTTACAAATGAGGTTATTCTAAATTATTTTAACTTTTCCAAAAATAAAATCATCAAAATATTATTTACTTCTGCAATTCAAAGAATAAAATGGATGCTACTATGCTTTAAAAAATCCTTCCTGGCTGGGGATTTAGCTCAGTGGTTCCACTGCCTGCCTCCCAAGTGCAAGGTCCCGAGTTCGATCCCCAGTACCAAAAAAAATAAAATAAAATAAAAAAGCCTTTCTAGCTGGGTGTGGTAGTACACGCCTGTAATCCCACCACTTGGGAGGCTGAGGCAGGATTGCTAGGAGTTCAAGGCCAGCCTGAACTGCATAACAAGGCCTTGTCTCAAAAAACCAAACAATATGGGCCGGGGATTTAGCTCAGTGGTTCCACCACCTGCCTCACAAGCACAAGGTCCCGAGTTCAATCCTCCGTCCTCAGTACCAAAATAAATAAATAAATAATCTAAAAAATCAGTAAATCAAAAGCTCCAATTCATAAGCAGGTTACTTTTCTGAGGTTTTTAATCTGGAAAGATTTAACATAATAAAAATCTATTGATCCAAAAATCTAGCTGAACTACAGTACTAAAAGAGTTTCATTATTTAGAGAAGAAAGAGAAATAGTGAAACTAGTTTTCCTAGTTTAAAGACAAACTATAGAAAAACATTGAAATCAGCAAGGCTGAACTCTGGTACCTTCACACCTCTTTTTCCTTAAGATCTCCCATTCTACTCTTTTCCAGTTACATGTGGGCATGTTTATCATAGAAAGTCTTTGGAGCATAAAAAACAGATTTTACCTTGTCTTTACCGTGATGAAACGCCCATTCTTTCATTAAGTTGTTAGATATTACACTAGGACTCATGGACCTCTCCACCAATCACAGAAGAACTGTAAAACTTTTCAAAGATGTATGCAAATTTTCATGTAGCTCTGTTTATATGCTCTCATTAGGAAAATACCTTCACATTTTCAAAAGAGTTTGGGACTCCTCCCCAACCCTCTAACACTGACCTTTGGCAAAAAAAAAAAAAAAAAAAACCAAAGTGAAGTATCATTCCTCAGGAAGAATTGCAGATCAAATGGATTTTTTTTGTTTTTTTTTTATCTGTACATGTTTCAGATCATAATGATCACACTCCTTGTGGAAGCTGGTCCACATACATAGCACATCTTAATTCTTTTTTCATCTCCCTCCCTCCATTTCTTGGTTTCTTATATAAGAAAAACAATTTGATATTTAAGCTTGTGTCTGATTTATTTCACTTAACATTAAGGTCTCAAAGTGCATCTATTTTCCTACAAATGACTCAAGTCTACCTTATTTAAAGCAGAATAGTGCTCCATTGTGTGTAAATACCACATTTTCCTTATCCATTCAGCTGTTGGTGGACATACAGACTGCTTCTCAATTTAGCTATAATGACTTATGCTGCTATAAACATGGGTATGCATGGATCACTGTGAGATGATGTACCTCTTTCCGGAAGATATCTAGAAGGGAAACATCTGGGTCGAATGGAATTCCTAGTTTTTGTTTTTTGATGAATTTCCATACCGATTTCTGTAATGGCTATGTTAGTTACATTCTCACCAAAAATGTAGAAGGATTCCTTTTTCCCCTCAGCTTCCCTGGCATTTGTTATTATCTGATTTCCTTATTTCTGGAATAAGATGAAATTTCAATGTTGTTTTAATTTGTGTTTTAATGACCAGAGATGGTGAACATTTTTTCATGTATTATTGGGCATCTGCATTTATTCTGAGAAGTGTCTATTCATTTCAGTTGTCCATTTTATAACTGGGTCTTTTATTTTGGAGGGGGGTTCTAATTTTTTTGAGTTCTTTATATATTCTAGATATTAGTCCTAGGCCTCTACCTAGTTTTCTAGAAGTATCTGCATTTTACAAGTATAAAGGAATAGAGCAAGCTGGTGTGGAAACCACAACTAACTCCTTTTCATGGTATAGGATTTACAAAGTTGAAATTGAAAGTTTTTAGCACTATAAGAATTGTTGCTGGCAGACTTCAAAAGGTAGCTATATAACTCTGAACAACCCTAGAGTGACATACCAAAATCAGCTATCTTGGCATTCATCTGTGCATCCAATAGCACATTCTCTGGTTTTAGGTCTCGATGAACAACCATATGCCTATGACAATAATCCACAGCAGATAAAATCTGCTGGAACAGCCTCCTGGCTTCCATCTCTTCAACCTATCAAGTATAAAAGAAATTGGATTAGGAACATCTGGGAGATCTACTTAACAAGAGTTTTAGTTTTATAATCAGTCTAAATATAACTAAGCAAGCTACTTAGAATTCTCAACAAATCAGAGAAAACAAACCAACCAAAACCTTGTCAAAGCTTATTATGCCACTGGACAGGTTTTGCTTTGTTGCAAGGGAATAATGTTTAATTTTCAATTAATATTATAAATGTACACAATGTTTTAGTAAATTATAAGACAAACTAAATCAGAAGTTATGTGAAAGTCCCAAGGAAATAACTCCAAGTGTCAACATAATTTTATAGACTTAAAAGTGTAAGAATCATTTGGAAATTAAGTGGAATATATTTCCCCAAATCAGAATTTTGACTTTGGCTGAGGGTTATTTTAAAGAAAGGAAATTTGTCTAATACTCTATATGTTTAGTTGGGCCTTATTATAAAAGCAACTCAAACTTGAAGATATCTTTGTGGTTGGCTATTTCCCAATATATGCCTCTTTTCTGACGTAGACTAAATAATACATCACTCACCCGTCCATGTTTACAGATGTAGTCAAATAATTCACCTCCAGACACATACTCCATTACCATAAAAAAGTCTGTTGGAGTGCTGATTACCTGGTATCTTTTTTGTAAAAATAAAATAAAATAAAGGTTAATAATAAATGTTACTTCCACCAAATCAAACTAGTATATCTATTCTTGCTACAACTGCGTATTCTAGTAATTTACAATATTTAAGATGGCAACAAATTTTATGCTAATATAACACAAAAGTATTCTAACTCATGAGGTTCACATACTACCCTTCACTGTCCTCCTTCAGATTTTTTAAATCCTTCATTCTTCAACAACAGAATTAAGCATTAATTTTTCCATTTAAACAAAAATTTGTTCACAGTCAATAGATACAAGGTATCATCTATTTAAATATAAACAGGAAATATTCTTGTACAAGTAAAAGATATCAGAGAGAAGCACACAATCAGCAAAATCCAGAAAGTGGACAAATGACTCTTTCTTCAAGAAATGAAATCCAAGAAAAAAGGGAAAGGGGAAGCTATATGTTAAAAGCAATCCAAGCCAGGCAAACAGCAACAGGAAATTAATACAATGACAGGAGTAAGTCAATACCTATCAATTATAACTACCTAGCAATGTAAATGGACTCAACTTGCTAATCAAAAGATACAGATTAGCAGAATGGATCCAGAAACAAAACCCAAAGGCATGCTGTATGCTCAGAAACACATTTACCACAAAAAGAAATTCATAGAATAAAAATCAAAGGATGGAAAACAATATTCCACCCAACAGTAAGCCAAAAATAAGCAGAAGTAGCTATCCTATCAGACGAAGTGAACTTTAAACTAAAGCTGATCAAAAGAAGCAAAGGACATTACATATTGGTTAATGGAACTACATATTCAATAGGAAAAGATAACAATTATAAACATATATGCACCAAACCATGGTGCACCCAACTTTACAAAACAAACTCTAATGGACATAAAAGATCAAATAAACATCAATAAAATTATACTGGGGGATCTCAATACCCCACTATCACAAAAGACTGATCAACTAAACAAAAAAATCAACAAATATCAGAGTTGAATCAAATCTTCAAACAAATGGAGTTTTAATATATATTTTATTATACATATATATATACACACTAATATGCTAACAGCTACATATTAATATACTAACATATACAGAATGTTTCACCCAATAATAGTATACACATTCTTTTGTCCACATATGCCCAAAACATATATGCCAAACAATTGCAGAACTCAGAAGAAATGGAGAGATTCCTAGATATATACGAACTGCCAAAACTAAACCGAGAAGACTTAAAATTCTTGAACCCAATAACAAAGAACAAAATTGAAGCAGAATTTTTTAAAACACCAATCAAGAAAAGTACCTGATGGATTCACAGCCAAATTCTACACAAACTTCAGGGAAGATCTAACAACCAAAATTCCTCAAACTTTTTAATGAAATTGAGAGGGAAGGTGTACTTCCAAAAATCATTCTTGGAAGCTAACATCCTGATTACAAAACAAAGATTCAACCAAAAAAGAGAACTATAGGCCAATTTCTCTAATGAACATAGATGCAAAAATCCTTAAAAAGATCCTGGCAAATGTGACAAATCATTAGAAATATCATGGACCATGACCACATAGGTTTCATCCCAGGGGTGCAAGGACGGCTTACACATGCAAATCAATAAATTAATTCACCAAATAAAGGACAAAAATCACATGATCATTTCAATAGATGCCGAAAACACTTTTGACAAAATCCAACATCCATTTAAACACATGCAAATCAATAAATTAATTCACCAAATAAAGGACAAAAATCACATGATCATTTCAACAGATACAGAAAACCCTTTTAACAAAATCCGACATCCATTAAAACTCTGAAGAAAATAGGTATAGAAGGTCTTTATCTCAACATGATAAAAGCCAGTCACGACCATCTACTGCCAACATCATTTAAAGCTTTCCCTCTAAAATCAGGAAGAAGACAAAGATGCCCATTATCACCACTCCTGTTCCACCTGGTCCTCCAAACATTAGCCAGATCAATCAAACAAGACAAATAAAAGCGGTATGTATAAGGAAAGGACTAAGTCAAAGTATTTGCAGAAGACATGATCTTTCACTTATAAGACTCAAAAAACTCCACCAAAAGACTCCTAAAATTGATAGTCAAATTCAGCAGTGTAGCAGGATACAAAATAAATACACAAAAATCAACAGCATTCCTATACACAAACAATGAACTCACTGAAAAAGAAATTAAGAAAACAATGCCATTCACAACAGAATCCTTATTAACGTAAGGAAGCAAAAGATCTATACAATGAAAATTACACCAAACTGAAAAAAGGAAATGGAGGAGGACATCAGAAAATAGAAAAATATCCCGTTCCTAGATAGGCAGGACTAACATAATCAAAACAGCTGTACTTCCAAAACTGATGTACAGATTTAATGCAATCCCAATCAAAATACCAATGTCATTTCTCACAGATCTAGAGAAAACAATCCTAAGATTTATATCAAATTAGAAGAGACCCCGAATAGCAAAAGTAGTCCTGAATAACAAAAACAAAGCAGGTGGCATCACAATCCCAGACTTAAAGTTATACTGTGAAGCTATAGTGATGAAAACAGCATGGTACTGGCACAAAAACAGGCATGTGCATCAACAGAACAGAACAGAGGAAGCAGAAACAACCTTAGGTCCATTCAGCTATTTGATCTTTGACAGAGGAGCCAAAAACACACTGGTGGAAAGAGAGCCTCTTTATATCAATAAATGGTGCTAGAAAAATTGGACATCTGTACATATGCAGATTTTTAGACCCATATATCTCACCATGTACTAAACTACAATCAGAATGGATCAAAGATCTAAATGTTAAAACAGAAACAATCTGCTGGAAGACAAAATATGTACAACTCTTAAAGACATAGGCACAGACAAGGACTTTCCGAACAGAACCCCAATGACACAAGAAGTTGATACCAAGAACCAACAAATGGGATCTATCAATTAAAATGCTTCTGCACAGCAAAGGAAACAATGCAGAGAGCGAAGAGACAATGGAACTGGCAGCAGAGGGAGATGTAGATAATGTTTTCCAAGGAGATGTAGAGGTAATAAAAGAAGTACATCAAGCAAAAGAATATGTTAACCTGACAGTCAGTGCAAAGTGAATAGATTCGGAGGACACTTAGGAAAAAGTGCCACAGAACTTAATTCATTATAGTAAGGGATGAGGGAAAAGGAGCAACAAGATTATGCTTAAACGTTGAGTTTAGGAAATTGCATGACTGATATTTTCAATCATGAAAAGAAAAAAGAACAGAAAAAAAGAATAAATCCGAAAAAAGTTCAATTTAGTTCCAAATTTCAGATGATTCTGTACTTGAGAATAGAAACATCCAATAAATACTTCAATAAATGTCTCAGAATTCAGGAAAATAAAGGGGAGTAGAAATACAGATTTGTGCTTCCTTTTTGAATAAAGACAACTAATTATGATGATAGTAATGAAATCACCCAAAGAGGGTTCACTGAGAAAATTACACTAGTTCAGTATGCTAAAATAATGTATTTAATGGAAAGGAAGATAGAGAGGGGCCCTGCATTAGTCAGCTTTCCCACTGCTGGAACATAACACTTGATATCCACCACTTAAAGCAGGGGCTTAATTTGGCTTATCCTTTCAAAGGATTCAGTCCATAGCTTCACAAGAAGGCTGTAGAAGAGCAAAGCTGCTCAGTTCATGGCGGCCTGTAAGCACAGCAATATAATGTCATCACAGAAGAAAGGACCAGGGACGAGATATAGACCCCAAAATCACATCTCCATAACTTACCCAGACATACCCAGAACTGTGCTTTACCAATCCCCCAGGTAGCTCCCAAGCAAATCAAGTTGACAGTTGAGCTTAACTGTTACAGGGCAACAAGAGAATGTTTTAAGAGGCAAAATGAAAAACGAAAACCAGAAGACTGGAGTCATAGAAGCCTAGGAACTACAACACTAAAGTTGCTAAAGAACTGTCTATAGGTTAATAAGACTAAGACTAAAATAAGAAGTCAGGCAAAAAACATCTCATCCAAACTGGAAAGTACTCATTTTCTGACCAATTAAAATCATTTTTCCTAAGAACTATGGGCGGGGGGGGGGGGGGGAGACAGGGAGACGGGGACAAAAATCAACTCAACAAATTCTAGTCTGTGGCAAAGTTTTCATTTTTCTTTAAATTCTATTTGCTCCTTTTAATATTTCACTGATGAGTTTTAGGCTGAAATAAACATATATTTTTTTTCAATCTGAATTAACACAAAAATCATTCAGTAAATATCCATTACTTTGGTATTCAAACTCTATGGCTAATTCTAGAGACCTATTTTCAACAAGAGAACTATTTTTGGCAGTTAGTTAAGACTGCATAAAGGAAGCAAAGCCACTCCAAGAATCAGGCTTCTCCCCTTGTTTAAATCACTAACTCTTTTAGAGGCTATGTCAATAAGCATGTCCAGGAGCAAGAATACATGAACACCTTTTTTAAAAAATTATAATTCAGAGCCACATTTTAAAAGGTGTGATGTGGTTAAAGGAATTAAAGCTCAAGGCTTAAAGCCAGAACTATTTTAAACACTAAATCCACCTCTGCCAATTACTTTCTGACCAACTCTGAGAATGTTCTATAACTCCTCCAGAAAACATAAGTAGCAAATAATCAAATAAGTGTAAATAAAAATGAGAGTCAAACAAAAATTAGTAGTTATAGAAATGAAGAAACAATGAAAAATATGACATAAAAATAAGATTTAAATCTCCATGACAATTGCAACTGCTTATTGTCCTATAACCTTTGTTTTCAGGAACAGAATAGGAACTGGGACACATATTCTCAATGGAGTCTTCCAGGGATAGCATTTGAACAGCAAAAAGGTCAAGGCATAAGGCAAACACAGGTACCTCTTCCTTCTGCAAGCCCACTTGGGCATATGCTACTTTGAGTCTGGCCATTTCAGCTTTCTCCTTTCACAAAAAATAGTCACTCAATGAAAAACAAAGAGATTTAGCTTAGAAGTCACTCAGTAACTAAGACATTACCAACATGGAGACAAGTCAGATAGGAAATTTCTGTTCACTGAAAACCATCCAGAATCATGAAAGAAAACTGGAATCAGCTCACAGGTTGCTAATTCCTGCTTTTGAGCCAATGTTCATCAAATACTAGGTATTTTACTAATGTCAACACATTTAATACTTAAATGACACAATGAAACATACCATTTTAAAGTTAAAAAAAACAGGAGAGGTGGGTCACCAAGCTTATAGGTGGTATTTTTACAATAATCTTTAAAAATTATGACAACACATGCTGGTAATACTAGCTACCTGGAAGGCTGTGGCAGAAGGACTGCCAAATTCAAATACAGTCTGGGCAATTTAGTGAGACTGCCTCAAAATAGAAAGAAAATAAGGGCTGGGGATGTAGCTTAGTGGTACAGTGAGGGCCTGGATTTAATTCATTTCTCTCTCTCTCTCTCTCTCTCTCACACACACACACACACACACACACACACACACACACACACACACACAACCCTACACACCCCTACCTATCTTCCTATCTTTACGTACAAATTCTGGAATCATCTAACATACAGGTCCTAGATACTATCAAATACTGCCATTCAAGTCAGTAGCCTCACTTTTAATATTTATGATTGAGTGAACTTCTAAGTAAAGATTCAGAGGCCAAGTTTGCAACAAGAGAACTATTTTTGGCAGCTAGTCAACACTACATAAAACAAGCAAAGCCACTCTAAGCATGAGGCCTCCTTCTCTGTTTAAATCACTCTATTACAAGTTATATTAATGTTTGTTCAGTAGCAAGAATACACAGTACCATTTTTGTAATTCAGATCTACAATTAAAGAGGCAATGTGGCCCAAAGTATATAGTATAAATAATATATTTTATATAGTATATAAAAATATTTTTTTATTTTGAAAAAAGGTCTCAGTGGCCCAGGTTGGACTAGAAGAACCTCATGCCTTAGCCTCCAGGGCAGCTGGGATGACAAGTATGTGCCACGCTGCCTGGACTGAATGTCATTTTGTTTTACTTGCATTTAAATTTTAACCTTATTTTGGCTTCATAATTGTTTTGAAACTACACACATATGGGGTTTATACCTAGTTCTTTGTTTCTACACATTTAAATAATGGTAAATTTGGGGGGGGTAGTAATGGAAAATTTTTTTTTAATTAAGTTAAAATCAAGGATGCACAAATTTACTTTTCCTTTGAAAGAGATTTATGGAACTCAGTTTTGAGACTCCCAGAATACAGATTGATAGCAGGGTATTCAAGTGCCAGCCAGGGAACTAAACTGCCAGCTGTGCAACTTACTAGCTATATATCACCTTGGACAAGCTGAGATGTTCACTAGCTATTCAGTCTCCTTGTCCATAAAATATGACTATCTTATATCGGGTTATCATGAGGATAACATGAGGCCACATAGATATAATGTTCAGCAGTTTCTTGCCTCTATCAGGTACTCAGTAACTACAATTAATATTTATAAAACTGTACTAAACTTTACAATTAAAAATAATTTTCAGGGCTGGGGATTTAGCTCAGTGGTTTCGCCGCCTGCCTCGCAAGCACAAGGTCCCAAGTTCAATCCCCGGTACCCCCCCCCCAAAAAAATTCAGTGCCTAAAGATGTTACATTTTCTCAATGAACATTAAACTGTAACTTCAAACAATTTAAAAGAATAATTCTGCATATTTACTATATAAATTTTTACGGGTTTAAACATATATTTTATGTGTTTATCTTTTATTTAGTTACCTTATTTAGTTCTCTTAGTATTTCCTTATCTTTAAAGTTTATAATTATTCCCAAAATAATTCATTTGCTTTCCTAAAAATTGTACTTACTGGCAATTACAGAATTATTGGCAGTTCTGCAAATTATATACCATGGTAGATAATCTTTAACAATTACTTTCTGCTTTCCAAAAACAAAATATACTGGTATGTTAGTGGAAAGTGACTAAAAAAAATTATAAAAATGAACCAACTTAGGAATATCCAATGTCTATGTGACCTCTAAAGTACAGACTAAAGAGTCAACTTTCAAGGCTGCATTTATCACCTGAACGCAATACCAATTTGGAAACTATGACCTTTAATTCTAAATCAAGAGTGTGCAAAGAAGTATTATTTCATCAATTAAATAAATATGAAAAAGTAATATTTCTGTAAGGATAACTCAAGATAAGTATCTGTAAAATTCTATTAAAATATTTCAAGACAGTTTTCTGATAATCAGGTATAAAATACTTACAGTTTGATAATATGAGGATGACGAAAGAGTTTCAGATTCTGAATTTCTCGTTTTATTTTTCCAACAACATCTAAACTGCGAATCTTCTGTCTATTTAATATTTTAACTGCCACTTTATGACCTGTCAATTGATGTTCTCCAACTAAAGAAAAGAAAAAGCGGAAATGTGCTGTCATGTCAGCATAGTCATCACTCAGGCCTCCTCCCTCTGTGCCCTAGACTTGTTGGCACAGTTAAGCCACGCCTGCATCATCTGCTGCACAGAGCTGAAGCTCTGGCACCGTGGCTTCTAGGTGAGCAGTGTTCCTCAAGAGCAGTTTAGACACCACACCCTGGTCAGCTCTCTTCCTCAGTATTGCAGAGAATTGGACTATACATCCGTGGAAAGATCTATGGAATGCTATTCTCCTACATAAAAATATAATCAACTTCAGAACAACTTTTAAACAGAATAGAAGCTACTATATTTTCTCCTTATTTCTCCTCTTCTGCTTAAATCTATTTATTATAGAAAAATAAATTGCTGTAACAAATTAAAAATCTAGAATTAGTTTCATTAGTCTCATCAGAAAATTCACGTGGCCCTTTTTTCGCTTTTTCCATAAAGCCATGTTAAATTAAACAATATGCTTTTTTCATATAATATATTCATTTTATCCACACTATGGAGATAACCCTTGAATACCGCTCAGATGAAAAGAATCCCTCAATTAGCAAACAAACTTGTCGGCCATCTCTCTGATTTCCCTCAATTCCTAAAGCTTCCCTATTCTCCTCAAAATCCATACCTTGACTCCTTTCAGCACACAAACTCCCTTTTTCTCTCTTTGGGTAAAATGAAGTTATTAAGAGTGCTCTCCTGTATTAAAGGCTTCTATGCCACCTTTCTTTCCTCCAGCTGCAGAGACTTGTGTTCCTCCTTCTGCTCAAGGCCAGTCCCATCAACTAGTATCCTTGAACCTAACCCTAGAAGGGGTACTTTTCATCATATTTCACATTTTTCTTCCCAAATACCTTTTTTTCCTCAGCCTATCAACACTTCCCTCAAAAATCTTCCATGTATCCAGTATCCTCCTTTAGTTTCCAACATTTGTCTCATAAAATTTCTCAAAACAGTAGTCTATACTTATTTTCTTCCCTTCCTCGCTCATTACCATTCTGAAATTCATTGTCATCAGGACTCTGCCTCCATTCACCTACTGAAAATAAAGGGTCACAAAAGATCTTTCAGTATCAAACCATAGGTACTTTTCAGTTCTCAGATTAATATCCCACAAACACCTCAAATTCAACATGTTTAAAATTAAATTCAGCATTCATCTTCTCTTCCTCTGCCAAACTTGTGTCCTCTATTTCACTTCATGGTACATAATCTATGCTAGAAATAAAGTCAGCTGATGTCATCTAAGTATTTCTTGAAGTCAGACTTCACTCATTATGACAAAATAGTAATAACAATGAAAAGAACCAACAACTAATGATATTTAGCAAGTGTTCAATATACACTAAGCATTATTCTAAGTGCTAGTTGCTCTGCTCCCTCAATACAACAACTCTATGAATATTACTATCCTTCACTGTACGTGAGAAACCTGAGCACAGAGAAGGTAAACAGCTGGTCCAAGATTACATGGGTAAATGGTGGCACCACATGTGACCTAGAGCTGTCTGACTTTGGAACCAACATGTTTAATCACACAAGACAATAATGCCCAGTCAGAGTAATCCAAACATGAAATGACCAATTTAATAAGAACTGAGTTTCCTGTCGCACGAAGTTACTTTTATCTTAGTAACATTCTTAAGCAGTAAATTATCTCCCAAACTTTACTGAATCTTAAAGTTACTTTCACAGGACATACACAAATTGAGACAAACCAAGTTTAAGCGACCCAAATTCACTAAAATTCATTTACACGACTCCAAAAAATGATAAATTTCAGGGACCTGCTATTCAGTGAAAATAACTGAAACAGTTACTTGATGTCTGCGTAGTTTATTTCTCACCTTTGGGATTTTATAATACCTAAACAATTGTCTAACACGCAGGACCTAACAAGACATCTCTCTACAAATCCCTGATGGCTTCAAGGAAGGTCACCTCACTGTAATCCTCTTGTCAATATAATAGGGAAGAAGTCAACTCTTCCTATTTGATAAGTAAAATCACTATCTACTGTGATCTTCCCAGATCAAAGAAGAGAAAAGACTAACAGCCAAGCAGGTGGATCTTTTGCTTTGTTTTGTTTTTACTGTCACGTGGTTAAGCTGGAAAACAAGCAAATGAAAAAGTAAATGAATTCACTCAGAAAATGATATAATGGTAAAATATTACTTTTTCTATGAGATCTGAGGAAATAACTGATTTGTTTATCCTTATACATAAAGAAAATTTTCTCTGTGAAACACTGAAAAAGAAATGGTGTCTTCCTTAAAATGGTAAAGCATACTGATAAGCTAATTACATAACTGATGACAAGGGGTCAAATGAAATTAAGAGTTCCCCCTTTTTACTGAATTATACTAGCCTCTTTTGCCTAGTAATTCCCTAAGTGAATCAGTACTTAACCATAAGTCAAAAATATTTTTCATAATCACACTCCACCTGAAAACCAGATTTAAGAATAAAAACTTCATATATACTGACATGAACTTTATGTAAATTAAAGGGCTTACATTCATCAGTTTTATTCCTATTCATTTATTCAATCTAAAAACCTTTGCTAAATACGTTCTACCTGTGAGGGATATGTTGATTAGACACATGAAAAGATTTTTAATAGGCCTCCAAGTTTTAGTAGAGGAAAAAATAGCAGTGATGAAAGACCTGAAGTAAATTTTGTATGGTATTTAATCTGTCTAAAGACTATCAGGAATACTGTGTTTGTAAAGGGTAGATGAGAAAGAACATTATGAAAGTAATGAAGATGGACAGACTTGCCGTAATTTATTATGTATATAAGTAAACATCTTGATCAGCAGCCATTTTATAAGGGACAATGAAGGACATGCACCCAGTGAACAGCGATTTAATGAATGCCAGCTATGGTAAAAACTACTAATTATACTTATATTACACTCGGGATATAAGTGGTAAATGAAGTGGTTCTGTCACACTGGTATTTGTCCCCCAATATCCACTTGCACCTTTCATTCCCACATATGTCTCCAAATTACACCTGAGCAAACAGCTACTTAGATACACACTGCAACCTGGCATGTCTTGTAACTGGATGTGGCCATGTTCTGGCCAATAACATGTATTAGTCAGCTTTTGATCACCTTGACAAAATACCTGAGAGTAACAGTGTAGAGGAGAAATGGATTATTTTGGCTCAGGATTTCAGAGGTTTCAGTCAAAGGTAATCTGGCTCCATTGTATTTAGACCTGTACTGAGGCAGAAACATAATGGTGTAATGGTATGGCAGAGAAAGCTGCTCACCTCATGGCAGCCAGGAAGCAGAATGTGCCAGCAAGAAAGTCCCCAAGGGCACACCCCTATGACCAATGCCCTGTAACTGGGCCCCACATCCTAACCACCTATTCAGCTATAAACTCATCAACTGATGAAGTTAGAGCCCTTGTTGATGCAACCACTTCCTCAAAGCACATGAGCTAGCAACCAAGTCTTCAACACAAGGAATTTAGGGGAGATTTTAGATCCAAACCAAAACATGTAAGTAGAAATGTCCCTGGCAGCTTCCTCTTCATCCCTTCCTCCATCCCAAACCCTGAAACTTCAAAGCCACCATTCTGAACCCTTACTTTTGACTCTGCTAGGCATGACAAGTCTTATCAACTACCTGCTCAAACTTTTACAGGAGAGCCAAACGCTCCTTTCTTGTTTAAGCCCTCTTATTCTGAATGTCTGTCACCACTAATGAATCTAATACACTATTCAGAATACTTTAAAACTCCCTTCGAATTTCCCAAACTCAGATCATTCCTTGAATTAAAGAGCTCTTCACTAGTGGTCCATTTTAATATTCCTAAATTTTATTGAAAATATACAAAACACTGTAAAACTATGGAACTTTAGGGGGAAACGTTTACTTTCGCCTAAACTATGCTTTTTATAATTTTACATTTGGTAAGGTGGAGAACTGTCACACAAAAAGAACAGAACTGATTTATATCATTACAGAAGAGAAAATAGGGAGTGCAGTAACCAATTGAAATTCATTCAACAGTCACCTGTTCTATAAAGCCTCTCCCTCTTCACCACTCTAATCTATACTAAAAATTTTCTTTTTCTTTTTTTTTAAAGGTAACTACTAGTCCCTGTACATACTATTTCATGGGATGTATAACACTAACATTCACTTTATTCCAACTAATGTCTTGATATTAGATGGGAGGGGGTCAGAGGTCAGGTTCCTTCTCATCTTTGCCTATTTTCAGGGACACCACTGCTGGGAATAGTAGGCCAGAAAAATGGGGCACAGAATGGCTAAAATTTGATCAGGGTCACTTCACCAGTATGTGATAGAGCTGGGATGCAGACCTAGGCAGCATGTCTTCAGAATGCCTACTAGTAACTACACAGCCCAGGAATCAATCAGGAAGCTCAGCCATTTATCAAGATTATCATAAGATAAATTTCTGCAATGTAGTAGGTTGGATTAGATCGACTCAGATTTCCCTTTCAACTATAAGATCTCTAATTATATCCCCAAGGATCATTCCACACTGACGGGTATAAATCTTTTAAACCATTACCGCCTCTTGATGATTTCATTTGCCATTTGCTGGATGCTTTCTAGTTCTTACACATTTTTCTTAATGCACAAGGAGCAGAACTTTACACAACTGTATAATCCAAGTGTAAAAACACAATTGTTTTGCACAATGATAAAAGGATAAGTTTTCAAATTTCTAGTATCACTCGCAGATGAAATCCAGCATTTATCAGTCACATTATTCCTAACTTTATGAACCATAGTTTAGAACACTGTACTATCTATACATATTTCATATTAATCCAAATACCTCCTCACTCAAATATATCATATAAAATACTGTATCTATGAAACAAAGAAAAGCAATGATAAAAATTAAGTATTGACTAATTTAGACCTCATTTGTAGCCCTCTTAAGAACTGCCAAACTGTCCCTCTGCTGTAAAGGATACAAAAATACCACCTCTGGAAGTGTGCCAGGGAGGGAAACCTTTAACCCACAATAGTAATCTTCTTAATTTCACTGTTCTACCGGCCTAGTAGCTGTATGGACCATTTCCTACACCTCCATAGTCTCTGATCTGTACACAAAAAAATTCTTAAGCTATTTTTTTTTTGTACCTGAAATTTTTTTCTCTTTGAAATTGTGGCATTCACAGTATTGTTCTCCCAGGAAATTTTATAAAATCAAGTCTCTCATCGTATTTTTCCTTTATAGTAAAATCAAGCCTCTCACTGATTTACTGAACACAGCCAAAAGAAATTTCTTTAAATCTTCATATCTGGGATAATCTGGCATACCTGGGATGTTCTGGCTCAAAATTTAGGCCACAAAAATGTACATTAAAACTTTTAGGAAGGCTTCCAAGTGAATGCACGAAAGAGACTTCAAAAAGATCATCTCTTTACTTTATAATCCAAGTATTTTCCTGAAGTATGCACACCTTTCCTATAGTGATATCTAGTATAACTTGTAGTGAAGGGCACAAATTATGCTAGATGAATGAGTAACTTTCCACAAATCTGGGAAGAATGAGCAGCTGTCATGTCTACCTGTATGCACACAGGCTGAACATCTTGCATATATTTCATTTTAGGTTTATAAAACAACCTTGTGAGGAAATTTTATAGATGAAGAAACTCAGGTTTAAAGTAACTGAAAATGACTACAAGTAGACAAAATCAGTACTTCTATTCAGACAATTCTAAGGCACAGGTTCTTAATGATTATGCTACACTGCACCCCATGGTTACTCAACAAGTGATTTAATTCCTAATGTCTAAAATTATACTATTATGATAAAAGTATTATAGAATCTAAATACCACAAATAATAATTTGGGGGTGGAAAAAAGACATTCAGAATTCTAAGTTTAGAGTCTAGGGACACAGCTTTCTCGTTAGAGGGAGAATGTGGAGAAAAAGAAAATCTTATACATTGTCGGTGAAATCTTGTACAATGTATAACCACATTGTACAACCACTATAGAGAACAGTATGAAGGTTCCTCAAAAAACTAAAAACAGATCTACCAGATGATCCAGCTATCCCACTTCTGGGTATATATACAAAGAAAATGACATTAGCATACCAAAGAGATCCCTGCACACCCATTTTACTGAGGACCAATTATAATAATTAAGAAGTTGAATCAACTTAGGTGTCCATCAATGGATGACACAATGGATTAAAGAAAATCTCAAGTTCCACCCCAGCCTGGGCAATTTAGTGACTCAGTGAGACCCTGTTTCAAAATAAAAAATAACAAAAAGGAGCTCAGTGATAAGACCCTAGCTCCAATCCTTGGGGTGGGGGGTAAGACATGGGGATATACAAAGACAAAGACACAGAGTGAATGTAGAGAATTGAATTTTACTTGGTCATAAAAAAGAATGAAATCCTGCTATCTGAAGTAAAATGGATGGAACTGAATGACATTATGTTAAGTGAAATAAGCCAGACACAGAAATACAAGTACCACATGTTCTTTCTCATATGTGGAAGTAAAAAACTGCGACCTGAATGTAGAAGCATGATTGCTAGAGTTTGGGAAAGCCTACTAGAGGGTGAATAAAAGGAGACTGGATCTGATAGTCATACTGTTTGGGTGTTATCGAATTATCATAGTGATCTCCACTAATATGTACATGAATACATGCTAATTAAAAATAAAAAATAACGACAAAATCTGAAATGTGAGCAGAAAATGTATTTCTAAAAACTTGTATGTGTAATTTTAAATGTGTGATTTTTTTAAAATAAAAGAACTAGAAGACACATACATGAATGTTTAAAGCTGAATTATTCATAATACTCAAAGTAAAAAAAATTACTCAAATGTCCATTAATAACAGAACTAATAAATAATGGTATACCCTTAAGGTAATGGGAATGAACAAATTACAACCTTAGGCAACAATAGGGATAAATTTCCCAAACATAATCTCAGGTAAAAGAAAACAAACACAAACATGATTCTGTTTTTAAAAGTTCAAAAATCCCTGAAACTATCTGTGGGCAGGGGCTACCTTTGATGGGAGTGGAAGATGGAAACAGTACCAGATATTCCACAGGGAATCTCTGGAATCTGGTCATGTTCTATATGTCTGTTTTCATGGGTTTGTTCAGTCTGTATATATTGAAAATTTACATAAAAGTCACTTCTAATGCACGTGCCTTTTTGTATATGGGGTGTAATAAAATTTAACTAAGAATATCTGGAGGCTGAGGTAAGGATCTCCTAGTTTGAGGCCAGCCTGGGAAACTTAGCAAGACTCTGCCATATTAATTAATTAATTAATTAATTAATTAAATGTTTTAAAGGTGGGGATGTAGCTCAATGGTGAGTGCTTCCGTTGCATGCAGGAGGCACTGTTAAAAAAAAAAAAGTGGAAGCTACTATAAGGAGTTGCCAAAGGATACTGAGCACCAGCAAGCGTGGCCTGGTTGGAAGTCAACACCTTTATGCACTTGGATCTGAAGCTTGAACCTTGGGGGTCAGGTGCAATCTGACCCATGTATGGCCTCACTCCTACCTTCACTAGACTCCTGTCAAACAACACAAGGCTCCTTTCTTCTCTGCCCATGGTGAAACAAAAGTCTCATTGCTTTTTTCCATTTTCCTTTTCCTGAAAGTCCTTTACAGTTTTCTTAAGGATAGTTCTAAGGAGGAAACAAAAAACTTTTTCACTTTCGATTTACCGCTGATTTGTTATATTAAGCTATATGTAGATATCCTTTTCAATTCCTAGAACTCTATAAGGTACATATCATTATGCCCATTTACAGTTGAGGATACCGGGAATTAAAGAATAAGTCACGACAGGATGGGGAGTCTGTCTTCCAAGCCCAAGCTCAAAACTTAAGACCGTTTACCTCTCAGTGCCCAACCTCTTTTGATAACACAGCAAGAGCACCCCCTTGCAAGCTTATCTACTTATCCCCAGCTTTAGATCTGAGAAACGAGACCACAGGGAAGGGAGAGAGTCTAGTAAGAAGCTAAGGAATGAAAGACAATGGATGAGAATGATCACGTAATGAAGAACTGTATTCCGTTAAAGAGTAAGGCTGTATAAGATAGACTGTTATTCATTAAGGGCTGTTGAAAATCAAGAAAATAAAACATAAGACTAAAACAGCTTTGGTAATCTCTAAATCCTGAAACACCATATGCAAACTGCCTTCAAGGAGTACTGAAAGAATGTCAATCTACCCCTGAAGACCTTTTCCTCTGGGTTGTTTTCACCATGTGAGTCTGTGTGTTCCTGTTTGTTTTTTCATTCAGCAAATATTTTCTGATTGGTTGACATATACAAGGATTTCCCTCAAATGCTGAAAGTAGAATTTGGAATCTGGTAAAGAATATAAATAAACAAAACATAATAGAATGGTGTTAAATGAAGAAAAGAAAGAGAAAAAGTGACGGGGAAAATGGACTGTAAAATAGATCAGGAAAGGCCTGAGAATACAATTTTTTTAGTAAAGACTTGCTCTACACCTAACTTCTTTGATCACATAACATTGTATTCTGCTTTAGTTTTAAAAGCAGTGTTTATACTGGCTTTTGATTCTAACTTTAAAGTTTTAATTCTATCTTTAAAACTTAATCCAATCTAGGATTCCATGGAAAAAAACAAATTAATTTTTATAAAATTTTTTAAGATGAAAAGACAGGAAAACGGTTTGTCAGCATAGAACAGATTATTTTATTTTATTTTTTTATATTTTTTTTTTGGTACTGGGGATCGAACTCGGGTCCTTGCGCTTGCGCAGCAGGCAGAGAAACCACTGAGCTAAATCCCCGGCCCAAACAGATTATTTTAAATTGCTGGTCAGGGATAAATAAAGACCTGAGCTGGGCATGGTGGTGCACACCTGTAATCCCAGCACTCAGGAGGCTGAGGCAGGAGAATTGCTGCGAGTTCGAGGCCAGCCTGGGCTACATAGTGAATTCAGGGACAGACTGAATTACAAAGGAAGACCCTGCCTCAAAAAAACAAACAAATAAATAAATAAACCTGAAAAAATATGTTTAGATGTCCTCACTTCAGATAAACAGCAGACTCTGCCAGAAACACTTACCCTAGTGCTTCCTAAATTATGCCCTCTCATATCTCCCCAACCCCAATCCTTATGCATCTGTTTTCTCCTGTCTTTTTGGGTCTCTTGTGCCACATACTTCATCTCCTTGTTCACTCTCTCTTTGCCTGTCTTCAAATATCTCCCTTTCCACTCCTATTAATCTCTTCTACCTGAACAATGTATAGATAGCAGGGGGTTATTGTTGAATATATTTAATGAATATAATTTTAAGCTCAATAAAATTTTTTAAAAGAAGAGTTATAGAATGACCTAGACTTCCACATGAAACAAACTGCTTTGTATCTCTAGGGCCTTTAGGTTTCATTTTAATGGTCACCTCAGAAATTACAACACACATCTTTAACTTAGCACAGATTTGTATTTTCACATTTCCCAGAAAATGCAAGGGCTTTAGAACACTTTAACTCTTTCTTCTCACACTCTGTTACTGTTGCAGTTAACACCGACATATATTTAAAGTTTCGCAGATGCTATTTTTATAGTCAGTATCAATTTAGTTATCCCCATGTTTATCCTTTCCATTCCATCTGGGATCACTTTCTCCCTGAGGTGCCTTTACTGTGGCTATATATGCCGGTGACAAATTCCCTCAATCTGTGTTTGCATGAAAATGTATTTTGCTTTATTTTGAAGTGTTTTTTTCCTATTTTGTTTTGTTTTTTGCCCAAGTTCAAACAGCACAAGCTGGCAATTTGTTGCTTTCACCCCTACAAAGACATCATTCCAGAGCTAGGGATGTAGGTCAGAAGTAGATGCCTGCCTAGCACAAGTGAAACCCTGGGTCCAAGTCCTAGCATGAAGAAAAAAGGAATAGGGAGAGGGGAGGAGAGGAGAGGTGATTCCCTTGTCTCTCTGCTTGCATTTTGTTCTTGCTGTTGTTTGTTTTTTGAGAAGTCAGGTTATTGTTTGTTTCTCTGAAAATAATATGCTTCTATTTTTCCTCTGCCTGCTTTTAAGATTTTTTTCTTAACATTTTCCTCAACTGCATGAATGCAGTCTGCACCAGCACAGAGAAGCCTCAAACAAAGGGAACTGGTTCTTAGCAGTTTTTCATGTATCTACAAATGGTTTTCTTGCATTTGCTCTGCTTGGGACTCCAGCTTTTTGGCTTAAGGTCTGGAAAACGTTTTGCTATTTTATTTTCAAATATTGTTTCTGCCCCATTCTCTTCTTGTGAAACTGTAATGCCCACTCTATGATCATAAGTGGTCCTGAATTCAAAATAACTTTTACAGGACACAAAAGGTTCTAACCTAACACTAGCTTTGCTTGGATTTTTAGAAGCATTCAGGGCTGGAAACTGACTGTACAGCATAATCAAACATCTTGACGGGGAATCCTTGAAACAGAATTGTTACCTCCCACCCACATCATCACACAGGGGCACACTAGGCTGTGAGGTGGTGAGACCCACATAAGCGGATAGCATCTACTCTAGCATCCACAAGCTCAAACAGGAGCTGCATCATACAGCAGTCCCTTTCTATAGCTTCTGAGCCTCCTGCCAGGGTGGGATGAGTTTGAAGAGACACCTTAAAGGAAAGCTGGAGGTCTGTTTCACCGACAAGTTTCACGCTGGTAGAAACAACGAATAGTGTAGGCCCTTGGAATATAATAAGTCCATTCATAGTCCTCTCAGTCCAGATGCAATTAATCACAGGTCATTTTCTCATAAATAATGTTGTTTGGTAGCAGAACAGAAAAGTCACATTTATTGTGGTGTATGTTTAAAGAAGCTATTTTTTAAAAGGTAAACTTAGCATAAGCCTGTAATTAACATATTCTATACAAGATCCAATAATACATGCAGTAGACATCTCACTGTATTCCAATATGTCTTATACTTTCCAACTTTTTGTTCCTCTGTGTGTCAATCTAGATATTTTCTTCAGACTTATCTTCCAGCACACTAATGCTCTTTTCAATGGAATCTAATCTGCTATTAATCCATCTGACTCGATGACAGCATTTTTCAATCCTAGATTTTCCTTTATTTTCATAGATTTTTATAGACCCCAGTCCTCTTAGACATTATCAGTTAAAATCCATGTCTATCATTTTAGTAGCTGAATCACCTACATGACTGTTCCTATTATCACAGCCCTTTCTCCTATAATGCTGAACACTGTATGAAGAACTGCAGTGGCCCTAATTGATTTTATTTTCCTCCAGGGAAGAAACATGGAAAGTAGATCATCTTAACAGTCTTAGAGTAAGCTGGCTCTAAGCAAGACTTCAACAGTGTTGCAACCAAAAACTCAAGTATTTACTTGCTAAATTAAATTTTTAACTCTGTGGGACTCAAACTCTGCTTAGCTCTTCTTTTAGCCACTTCTGTCTGCTTTGCTTCCTACATTTACCATCTTTACTAACTACTAAGTAACTCGAACAGAAAAGGTATCCCAGGGCCAGAGATTTAGCTCAGTGGTGCCACCACTTGCATTGCAAGCACAAGGTCCTCAGTTCAATCCTCGTACCAAAAAGAAGAAGAAAAGAAAAGGCATCCAAAATCTAAGACTCAGTGAAATGCACTTGTCTCTTCACTTGGGTACTGACAATTGACTTCAAAAAGATTTTGAAATTTTCTCCAGCATTTCTAGTTGTTCTTGAGTACCAAATTGATTTCATGGAAGTGCCAATGGCACTAGAAAAAAATGAATATACAATAAACAAGTACTAAAGTTAAAAAGATTATTCATGATTATATCTATTATCTATTATCATAGATTATTCATGCAAATTTTCCATACAAAGTAGAATTCTGTAATAAACTTGATAAGCACCTGGTATCTGAGGAAATGCGTCAAAACCAGAAATCTCACTGGTGAGTGGTACTAGTTGTATCACCACTACACAAATCTCCTTGATAGAATCTCATTAATTCTGGACTATAATTTACCACCTTGAAACTAAAACGAGAGGTTCCATTTGACCCACAACGATATATGCAAACCCATGTTTATAGCAGCACAGTTTGTGACAGCTAAATCTTGGAAACAGCCCACATGCCCATCAATGGATGAATGGGTAAAGAAAATGTAATTTTTATATACAATGGAGTACTACACTGCTATAATAATTTGAAACATTTTTAGGTAAATGGATGCACCTTAAGAACATAATTTTAGGGGCCGGGGATTTAGCTCAGTGGTGTCGCTGCCTGCTGCGCAAGCACGAGGACCTGAGTTCAATCCCTGGTACCAAAAAAAAAAAAAAAGAACATAATTTTAAGTGAAATAAATCAGACACACGTTTAAATATTGCATTGCTTCTCTTGTGTGAGAAACTGAAAGGATAAAAAAGGACCAAAATGAATGATATTGGAAAGCAGGAAGAAAATGTTCCAATGGCAAGGCGAATAAGGGAGGGGGAGAGAAAAGGGAAAAAGGGGAAGGAAGGGAAAAGAAAAAAGAATAGAAGGAAACAAAACTTTTGCAAATGGGGAGGAGAAGAAGGGTTGAAAGGGAGGACATGGGGAAAAAAGAAGAATCAAGATATATTATGTACTGGTACAAACTGTTCCATTCTTTATGCACCTGTGTTTGGTTTTGTTTTTACACTAAGTTCTAGATTTGATAGTTGGCTCTAGTAAATTTCGCTTTTTTTGGTTTTCACCTAGCAATCTAACCAGTCAATATAATTTTAAATTTTGTCTGTGATTTATCTATTAATATCTCAACTAGCTTTGTACTCTCCCAAAAAGAACTCTTTTTAGTATAATTATTAGAGCTGAGTCTACAACAAAGTAATTCATGGATATTTAAACAGTTAATGGCAGGATTTTCCTTTCATGATGACACTGAACTTCTTTGAGAACAGTTGCTCAACAGCAATGAACAATGCAGAGCACATTTCATCTCATCTAAAGTGTTAAAGTGAGTAAAGAACAAAATCAAATTTCTTGCTAAAATTCATTCACTGTAGGTATTATAACTGCTATATTATCTAACTGTGAATTTACAGAGCACTGAAAGGGAAACTGGTACAAATGTGAGAAAAGGGAGATTCATCATGATACTTAAAGTATCAAGTGTGAAATACAAATTATTTAAGTAAATTTTATGACAAACATCTCTCACTTTATTTTTAAATCAGTACCTCAGCCATTGTAGTTGCTACTGGCACATTATTAACAATAGTAAAAATATTTGTGCTTAAGATCTAATATGACTAAACAAAGCAAATGCACAATCTATTTTGAGAGATTAAACATGGGAGAATTAAAATCAATTCTAGAGTGCCATACAGTATCAAACATACTGAAAAAGAAAAATGAAAACAATGAATACTTATGGTATTCCCCAAGTAAAGTAAGAATTTAGAAAAAAATTATTTCATATATTTAAATTTCTAAATTCCATTATTTTAAATGACAACCACATTTACCTTATAATTTATAATTTAGAAACATGTAGAATGAGAACATACTGTTCACCATTTTAATGGTATATAAAATAGATAAAATAAAAAAGATTCTGAAAAAGCAAAATATTTTAATAAATTAGTACATTAACATTCAGAATGAGATGCACCATAGCAAGACTGCCAAATTGTTTTTAATCATTTAAAAGTCCAAAGAAAGACTAAAAAAGAATTAATACTTTAAAAATAAACTCACCGCCAAAAGAATTACATAGAAAATTTATCAGAGGCAAACACTGTCAAACATAGGACACCACTTGAGCAGGAACACTGCTCCCTTGAAGGAGTAAAGGTTTCTATTATTAGCAGAGATGAAAACTGCCTGAAATTCTTTCCTTAATAACACTACACTAAAAATAAAATGACTTATCACGTTTCAAAATAAACACATTGCTTTGCATATGCATTTTAGTCCCTTAAATAACAGATAAAAATACTGGATTTTAAAACTTTCCTATGTTGTCATCTAATTAATACACTAGACTGATTTGCTCTAAGTTCTACAATGCATTCAAAATTTTAGGAGTTTCATGCAACTCACTAGTTCCCTCTTAAAGGATTTGGGATTAGATCTTCCTGCTAGATCAAATTAAATTATCTGCTTGGCTTACAAATGAATTTCTGTACAAAATACTTTCCCTATCATCAAGGAAACCACAGGAATCTCAAAAGAAAAACTGGAGTACAAAGCAATACCAAATGCTTTCAGAAAAACTAGCACAGACCACAATATACGTGAAGAGTTTGGCATGTTTCTGTAAAACACAACAAAAACTGAAAAAGAGTAGTGCTCTGTCAGCATGGGGAGGGAAAATGTCTAACCAAGTCTTTACATAGAGAAACTACAAAAGCCTTCCTAATGTACAAGCCACACACTAAGGGAAAGTCTGGTAGAAATGCATTTTTAGCTCCGAGTGCATGCTCTAAAAGCTGGTGCTCACAGTTCCTGCTCACAGTTCTTGCTCACAGCTTTTGCCTCTTTGCTCCAAGTTTCTATGACGGCTGCCACTGGGTCTAGAACACAGCACAGCATGTGTCTGTGTATGTTAAGTGTTTATGGATATTACTCATTTGCATATTGCCTTGGAAGTTATGTATAGGCAAGTGTGACAAGTGAGCAGTGTCTACAGAATTTCAGGCTTCTGAAGACATTCATTCACACACAAAAAAGACTTTGGAAAATAGGAGAGGAGATAGTAAATATTCTTCCTTCTCATCAAATAAATTCTGATCTCTGAACTAGATTACAGATTATTCTCATAGTTCAGTTAATTATGGGTTTACGTACACAATAGGACCTAAGTACACAAGTACTTTTGAGTACCTTTTCACTTACATAACATTTTCTCATATACTTCATACTCTGAAAACACATGCTTCATAGATCAAGAGAGTTTGGGTTAAGGCCACACAGCTGGCTTATCCACATCAGGTCTTCAAATCAAATGTTCTCTACATCATAGAAAGTATCGATATATACTATCTCATGCTGCCTTTGAGGACCTACCCAGAACCCACCTACCATTTACAACGTTATTTCTAGAGGAAAATACCTTTCGAAAGTCAACTAATTACACAAATGAACAAAATCCATTCAGAAATTAAGGACTTTAAAAATTACCTAGGTCACAATCATATAAATGACACGTAAGTTAGCAATAATAGTAACAACGACAAAACTAAATAACACATCATTTATTTACCTCATTATTTTGAGAGACACAACTGATTTTTCCTCATTTGCTAATATGGTACCTTTGAACTGCGGTACACATAGATTCAACCATGTGATCAAAAATATTTGAAAAAAAATCACATTTGTACTAAACACATACAGATTTTGTTTTCCTTGTCATCATTTCCTAAACAATATAGTAAAACAACTATTTACAAAAAGCATTGACATTGGTACTAGGTACTATAAACAATCTAGAGATGATTTAAAGCATAGAAGAAGATGTACACAATTTATATGTAAATAATATGTCATTTTATGTAAGGTAACCCAGCCCTCATAAATACCAAGAAATGATAGCCAAAAAGGATATTGTGTTTTAATAAAAACATTAATAAATATAAAACAGCACAGTTGTGAAGAACTACTTTCAATCAGGCAACCAAACATTAGGCGCAGATTACTACAGCTATCTCAATGTTTGTCAGATTTGACAGCATTTCTAAATATCCTGAAACTGCTTGCTAGCTTTGCCACTTACTAGCACAGTGATCTTGAGCAAGTTACACATCTGATTATTAATTTCTTCATTTGTTAAGTGAGGTAATGCTAAACTCAGAGAATTACTCTGGGAAATAATATTAAATTAAAATCAAGTGCACATACAGTGCAGTGATTAAAAACTTAAACTGTAAAAACTTAAAACCTTAAACTGTAGCTTTTATCACTAAATTGTTACAAATGTGTTTCTCTTTTCTTCCACTCCACACTCTCATCTACATTTCAGCTCTCGGGTAATTCAAATTTCCACTAAACCAGAATGAACAATTAAATACATCCAATTTTTGGAATTGAATCTTTGAAACAAAATCAGTATAATGATAAAGTTGTGAAGGACCTTACAAGTTGTGCATTCTAGGGTTGACCTTTAGGACAGAAAGACAACGAGGCTGAGAGGGCTTAAATTGTTAGGGCCTTCACACTAGCAAGGGTCAAAAACAAATCAAGAGCAAAGAACAGTGCAACAATAGGCACCACTTTTACTTCCACCAACTGTCTAGAGTAGTCTAAAACTTCTAATTTATCATTCAGGATTTGATATTTCCAAAAAGGGCAAGTTGCTTGTTCAAAAAAACAAATGTTTTAAGTTTTCCACTTGCTTATCTTTCCTATCTCAAAAATATGTGGAGAACTAGTAAAATATTTACTTAATTTCCTAAAAGCCAAATCTGTTTCATTTGTGTAACTATGTGAAAAACAGAAAATCTAATATCCCTGGTGAAACTCTGCTGGCTAGAAAGAGGCAACTGTGGCTGTAAAGTATCCCCTGGGGAAGAAATCCTGAAGAGAATTATTTCATAAATCACATCAATCAGTCCTCACCTTGAAAATGAAAACTTTTAAATGAATTGACTTTATATCATCAATACAATTTTTTTCTACAACCAGTCTTTGTATAACACAAACAACAACTCTGGTCTAGATTTTCTATCCCTGTAGTAAGTTAAGTAAGAATTGAAGAAAGTCTGTAAGAGTTTGAAAGAGCAGTTCTACCCAAAGAGAGTGAGAAACTAATCAATTTAGGGAAAAAGAAAATAAATAATTTGAAACTGGGGATGTCCCCATGGCTTTTTATTTTTTCATTTTGATGCAGGATCTCTGTAAAGTCACTGAGTTGCCCAGGCTGGGCTCAAACCTGTGATCGTCCTGCCTCAGCCTCCCAGAGTGCTGGGATTATAGGTGCACACCACCACATCCAGTGTAGGGAAAGTTTTTAAGTATATAAAAAGCATTACTTTTACACTTTGTCAGCCCATATAATGTTTCCACCGCATTCTTCTATAGCCTTAACAATGCAACAGACCAAAGGAGAAAATTCAACATAGAACGTCTTAATGCTTTAGTTACTTTTTAACATCTATAGGTGTATTTTTTTAACAATATAACTTTTTTAAAAAAGCTAGTGCTATTAAACAAAAATTATGCTATTTTCAATAAACTGAAATCAGATCTTCAATTGGCATAGGAGTTGAGGAAAAAGCACACAAAATACTCCTCTCACCTCCATTTCCATGTTATAGCCATGTAAAATCAAATAATTTATTAATAAGCTTTTTAGTAGAAATCATACAAAATCTAACAAAATGCATGTATCTTCACATGGACAAAGATGGCCTTTAAGTTCATCTTAACCGTAGACAACTCAAAATGGGTCATAGACTTAAATATAACAGCTAAATCAGTAAAATATCATTTATAAGAAAACATAATAAACCATAAAGCTTTGAGAACTTGGGCTAGTAAAGGGTTTATAACACCAAAAGCGTAGTCCATAAAAAAAGGTAATAAATTGTACCTCACAAAAATTTAACACTTTTATACTTCAAAAGATATCAATAAGAAAATGAAAAACAGGAGAAAATACTTACAAAACATAACCAATAAAGAGCGTGTATGTATTTACAAAAGAAAATCTTTTAATTCAATTTATAATATTCTCAGTCCATTTTCTGTTCCTTGATCAGAACACCTGAGACTGGGTTAATTTATAAAAGAAAAACATTTATTTTGGCCCCTGGTCCTAAAGGCTGGGAAGTCCAAGAGTACAATGGAGCACCTGCTTAGGTGCTTCATCCCAAGACAGAAAAGCAGAAGGGCAAACTCGTGCATGCCAAGAGACAAAACCTAAAGTGCAGACTCACTTCTAACCATCTATCCTTAGGAGGAAACCATTAAGCGTTCTTCAAAACCTAACTACCTCACAAAGCCCCCATCATTCTCAGTGCAGCTACAATGGAAATCAAATATCAACATCAGTTCTGGAGGGACAAACAGTTTTCAAGCCACAGGATTAATATTAAGCAAAATTAAGTATCAACATCAAGCAAAGATATGCACAGGCATTTCACCAAAGATACTGTAGCGATGATTAATGAGTATGAGAAGATTCAACATCATTAGTCCCTGGGGAAATACAAAATTAAAGCCTCATGAGAGAGCACTTCTTACCCACTAGAATAACTAAAGTAAATCAGACAGACAATAACAAATGTTGTTTAAAAAAAAATGGAGAAGAAGGAACTTTCATGAATTGCAGGACGGACAGTAAAAGCATGCAAACATTTTAGAAAACAGTTTGGTAGTTTCTCAAAAAGTTAAACATAAAGCTATGATAGGACCTAGCATTTCTACTCCTAATATTCCTAATATCTACCCAAGATACAGGAAAACATGTCACATGTACTAATAAAAATAAATTTAAAAATACTTACAACTGAAAAAAAAGGAAAAATGTGTCCACACAAATCTGCGTGTGAATACTCACAGTGGTGCTATTTGTAATGGCCCAAAACTTAAAACAATGTCCAACTAGTAAGTATACAGACAAAATGTGCCATATCCATACAATGGATTATTCAATAATAAAAGAACAAACTAATGACACACGCTGTATCATCCAAGAACCCCAAAGCACTGTTAAATAAGTTACAAATAAGAGATTCCATACTGAATGACCACAATTATACGAACAGTTTAGAAAAATCAAACTTCTGAAGACAAACAACAGATTAACGGTTTCCTGGGACCAAGGATGGGAACGGAAAGAACTCTGAATGTGTATGAGCAATCTTACTGTGGTGTTCTACAACGATCCATAACGATGGACACAGCATTTGGTAGATACTAAAACCTTTTCAATTGTATACTTAGAATGGATAAATTTTATGATATGTAAAATATCATAATGCTGTCAATAATGCTGTTTTTAAAAATGAACATGCTTTTGTTTCACTGGTTCCTTGAATTAAGTAACTTGAGATTATAACAATTTATATAATATATATTAAAAATCAATTGTACTGATTCTTGTCTTGGACAGGAAACCACAGTCTCTCTTTGAAGAAAATCTAAGGTAGTGTTAAATTCCTCCACCTGGCTGCCCACTGGGCAGAGATTCTCCAAGAAATGGACTTCTCATAAATTTCTTCTGTTAGCTTATATTTGAAGACACCAGTGCCTGGAAGCACCTCTAAGTTGTCCTTTGACAATGGCTAATTGGCCTGGTGGCTATTCTATTCTGCATTCAGACTACAGAACTTCTAAGTCCCCAAAAAATGTTTAACACAATTTGAAAGGACATATGGTTAAATTATGTAACTTGAAGAGAGTACATTTCCATATGGCAAAGACATGGTTTGCTGAAGTAACTGAATATGTAACACACGAGTCCTCGGTAGTGATATGAAATGACAGGCAATGTTACCAACATTAGTCCAATCCCTAGTTCTACATTTGTTCTAACCATATTCTAATTATCAATTCTTCTTATAAGATCTTTCAAAGCTAATTCAGAACTTCACAGGACTTCAAAGAATTCTACAAACTTTTTAAGTCTTTGCACAAATACCACTTTGTCTGTGAGGCCTTGTCCGACTACTTTGTTAAAACCTGCTGACCTCACAAAGTCCGTGTCCTCCCATCCCTCATTCACTTTTCTCAATAGCCTGACACATCAATTTTGCATATGAATTCTGATTGTTTGTCTTCCCCTAGAAAGCAAGCTCCGTGAGAGATCTGGTTTGGTCTTTGCTATATGCACGCTGCCTTTAATGTTGCCTAGCACGTTGTGAGTGCTCACTAAGTGCTAGGCATGTGGAAGAACACAGGAGCCCGATTCTCATCTCTTCAAGTCTTCACTGAAGGTTAAAACACGAGTTTTACAAGAAAATAGAGACCTTGGAATAAAATCTCCAGGCTGTCTACTCAGTGTTCAGCGGGGGAGGGGGATGTTTCCCTTACAATTCTAGATTTCCAACAGTATTTTTAATGAGCTAGCTCGAGCTGTGGAGAGAGGACAAGTTAATTAAACCCCGTGTGACTCTCATTAACAAATAAGACAGCAAAGGAAAGTTTAATACTTAACTACTAAGTACTCTATAAAATTTCCAAAGCAGTCTGGTTTTCTGCATCCAAAATGGGATCCCATCTCCCAAGAAAGCAGACTTCGCCAGAACATGCCTTAGTGGTTCTGGATCCTCGGCCCCAAATCCTCTCACCCCAGGGAACGCTTATCCTTCCCTTCTCCGAGAAGCCTCCTAAGCCACACACCTGCCACTGCACCTACCCCGACCCGGTCGGAGGCGCTCGGGCGCCTCGCACCCTGGGCCCGGGGAGCCCACGCAGCCTCCGCGAGGAGGCGGGGACTTCCCGGCCCGGACCCGCCATCCTCCTTGACCTTGGGCGTGCAATCTCCAGGGTCCCGTCTCTACCCTCCGAGGTGAGGCAAGGCCGCGTCAGGTGCCCGCGCCGCTGCCCAGCCCGACCCTCGCCTCGCAGGGAGCGGAGGGCACGCGGCGGTGCAACTGCACCTGATCCCGCGCCCGCGCCCGCCCCCGCCCACCCTGCCACCGCCCCGCACGCCCAGACCGCCGCGCACTCAACTCTTCACTTTGCCGAAGGTGCCGACGCCCAGCGTGTCCCCCAGCACATAGTGTCCAATCTTCACCCGCCCGTCGTGCTTCTGCTTCTCAGCCATGTTCGGCGCGCAGCCTCGCTCCGCAGACCTCAGCGCACAGGCACGGCCGGCACCTACCCACAGTGCACCGGGCGCGGTGATATGGGCGGGGGCGCGGTGGGTGGGCGGGGCGCGGGAGCCCTGGGGTGGGGGGGCGTGGGGCGGGACCCGAGCGAGAGAAGTGTGGTGCCCAACCTGGAGGTGAGGGAGAGCGGGGCGGAACCGGTGGGCAGGTCTGGGCGGGTCTGGGCGGGGCGCAGCTGGGTGGGCGGAGCTTTGGCCGAGGGGCTCGTCAGTGAGAGCAGGTTCGCGGGTCCACACAGGTAAGAGGTGCGGCGGAGCGGCCGCGGGCTGCAGAGGACTGAGGGGCGAGTTCTTCCTGAGGAGAATTGCGGGAGAGACGCGGGACTGAGGGCCGTGCCTGGTACAGAGGGCTGGAACGGGTGGGAGTCGAAGCTGAAGCAGCGACACCCACGGGCCGGGCGCGCGGGTGGATCGGGGTCCCCCTGCGGCTGGAGGGGCCTCTCCTCTGAGCGCCTGGCTTTCACCCACCCGGACCGCGCAGCGGCTCGGCGCTCTGTGCCCACGTGCGGGGTACGCGGCCCCGCTGCCCTGGGAGCCGGGAGAGGGGAGAGGGGCCTGGGGTGCAGAGGAAAGCGGAGCGCGGGGGAGGAAGAGCGTCCGGAGCGTTGCTACCCAGGCACAGTAGGAAAGACAGCGGACTTTGGCAACGTTCATCCCTTCCTCCTTCCCTTCTTCCCTTCCTTCCCTTGATGTTCTCTCAAAGTGTTGTCCTTTCAGTGCTTAAAAAGTATTTGCTTTACACTACCAAAAATATCATAAGCATGTAAGCTAATGCATATGTTAACTAGCTCCACTTAGCCGTTCCTCAAAGCACATATGATTCCAAACATGTACACAATAAATACGTACAGGTTTTGTCAATGAAAAAATAACTTTTTTTTTCTTTTTTGCAGTGCTGGAGAACGAACCCAAGGCCTTGCAGGTACTAGACAAGTGTTCTACCCCGAGCTACATCTCCAGCCCAAGTGAACAGTTTAAAACAACAACAACAACAGTTTAAAAAAAAAGAATCATTTGCTCTTAAAGGATAATAGTTCTTAAGGATTAGTCAAACATTTATAGCAACGTGTGTGCCAATAGTTTCAAGGTCACGTTCTTCAAACTTGAAATCTCACAGATCACACTGTTTTTATGTAAAGAGAAATGTAGTAGAAAGAAAAGAATGTAACAAACTTTGTTTTCTGAGAAGTGCTGTATACAGAAATGCATTCGCTACACTCAGGACCAGCTAATGAGAGATGGTCACTGCTTATTAATTATAAATATTAACAGCTGTCGAACAGAAGCTATTTTTGTTCACTCGTTGGATCATCTTTCTTGCTGACAAGAAGTGTCATTTAAGAATCACTCTACCTAGCTGGAAGTTTTGAGAAAATAGCCAGCTATTTTTGATGCTAAACATTTATTTGGCAAAGGCTCTCTTCTTCAGTGAGGGAGCCTTCAAGTGAGTAAGAATACAAAGTGCTAACCCTGCTTTTGAGATGCAGATATATGCCCCTCTGGTAACATCCCAGTAAAAGACGCTGATGAGCCTCCACTTGCAATTAGAATGATTTCTTGAAGCTACAATGAAGACAAGCTATAATCTGAGGTTTTAAAGCATGTTGCACTGTTAATTACTAATTAAAAGTTAAATTATTATACACTTCATAGCTGTGATTCTTACAGAGCTGCTCTGGACTACCTTGAGCTTTGTTTTTATTGCCAAACTTGTATGATACTTTGTTGATAAAGAACACAGTTATCTCATTTAATTGTCATAAAACAAACTTCTTATTCCCATTTTATAAGTGATAAAATTTAGTTTTTTTCTTTATGATTCACCCAAGGCTTAAAAGCTAAGTGACAGAGCCAGGCTCATTTGCAGTTCTGACTTGCTTTTTCTTTCCATTCTGCCTCATCTGCCTACACAAAAGAGCACACAGTGCTGTAAGAAAACTCAGAGTGTTCACAATCACAGTCCCATTCTCACATTTGTATTTCTAGGGCAAGTAATGTATCTTTTAAATTTATATTTTTTGTTATTTTCCGAACTTTTATTTAGAGCTAAGATTGAATAATATATGATGAGAAGAAGGAAAGCAGACTGGGCAGTAGTACTCAGCTTTCTATTGCCCTGAACATTTTGTGTATGATACCATGTTTGTCTCACCTTAGTAATGAAAAACTCAACTATTAAGCAGGCTAGATCTCCTCAAGAGTATTGCCCCTTGGGGATCTCACCCAACCATATTGATAAATGCAATAGTCTCCATTTTATTACTTTCAATGATGTTTAATGTCTCTATGTTGTTTAGCATCTCTAAGATTGATGCCCTAGATAACAGTTCAGTGCTTTACCTCCTACTATTGAACTGTTAGTATTTTTTTCTTCAAATATTCTAAAGCAAAGGCCTGCATAGGAGCTGAATGGAGTACTGCTAAACTAATACATTATGCTAGACTGCACTGGTGTTAGCAACCTATTCCTTCAAAGTCACCTCTGGGAAGCCTACCGTGACCATCCTGTTGAAAATTGCAATCTCACGTACAACTTTGCTTTGTACTCTCCACACACACACTCTATCCCCCCACCCTCCCCAACTGTTTGCCATGGCATTGATCTTCTAACAAACTACTAATTATTATTTTACGTTGTTTCATCTGTCACTTCCAACTAGAACATAAGAGGGAGTGTTTTCCTCCATGTTGTTCACTGCTGTGTCCTTAGCTTCCAAACAGTGCCCAACAATTTATAGGCATCCCAATGGATTCAGGTTGTGTGACACTTGACATTTATACAATGTGGGAGATCTCTTTCAAGAAAAAAAACTACAAAATTTGGTGTAAATGTATTTATTTAAAATAAAAAACACAACCAATTGTGAATTTAAAAAGAAACTGATAAATACCACAAATATCTCCAAATCCAGAAAAATAATATTTTCATAAATTAATTATCCAACATGCCTCCATACTGTAATACATGTCATTTACTTTTTTTGGCAGTATACTCATTGATTATCTTTTCATACTTTGTAATTCTTTAAAAGAGAGAAAGATAATTCTGACCTTTTAACATCGTTAAATTTTTGATTACAGGGATCCCATTCCACATTTTTCATATTTGTGATATAGCATTTATCATTTTATTGTGTATAGTTTACATATGAACATGTTATGTTCCTAATGAAGCCTAGTATATCATTCCAGAAATATTTTCATTGAACTCTTAAAAAGGGTTACTAATCTAGAGAATGAAGAGCAAAGTGCAGTTTCATTTTATGATACACGTGCTAAACATGTAAAAATGATACACGTGCTAAAAATGTAATTTTACATTTCGGTATGGCAGTCAGCAGTAATGTCGAAACTAGGTGATATGGCCTGTATCTAGATGTCCCCCCAAAGCCTCAGTCATAGGTGGGGCTTTGGGGAGGTGGCTGGGTCTAGGGTTTGTGCTGCTGGGATCTGATGCTGGGATTGATTCATGGTGCGATGCTAGGATTAAGGGAAGGTAGCCTGGGTAAGACGTAAGGGACAGAAAGAGCTGTGATTGGGGCTTGTTGGTAGTAATTGCTTGCTTGTGTTGCTCTCTTCTCCAAGCCATGAACTGTTTCTTTGTGATGCCTGTCTACCATGGCACCCTACCTTGGAGCCAGACAATTAGGGACTGAAATCTCTATAAATTATGAGCCAAAAAACCCTTTCCTCCCTTAACTTTGGGTGTCAGGTCCCAGCAACAAGAAAAGTAACCAAGACAGTAGGCATAAATCAGAACCTATAGAACCTTATAGATTAATGATAGGGTAGGGTATTTTTTTTATTGTTCTCCAATACAATATAAAAAGAAAAAGAAAGTTGGGTATCCAATGATTAGTGATGCTGATAGTGTCTTCTCTGAAGCATAAGCTCAATAATTTAAAAATTTTTTTAAAGAAATTTCAAGCATCCATAAAAGTTGAATAGTATGAGTGACAGAAGCATCTCTGAGTATCAATATTATCAACATTTACCAACTTGTCTCTTCTTTTTGTTTGCTTCCTGGGCTACAGCCATATCACCCTGAATGTATTCGAACTGGTTTGCTTCCTGGAATATTTTTGAAGCAAATAACCAGTGATATAATTCCACTGGTAAATACTTCTGAATATAGCTCTAAAAAGTAAGGAGTTCTTTTTAAAAGAATCATACTACTAATATAATATCTGACAAATCTAACATTAATTCCTATTATGGGATACCCTCCTATTTTCAATTTTCCTTGATTATTTTGAGGATAAACTTTTACATTCAGTTTATTCTAACCAGGATCAAAAAAGTCATGCTTAACATTTTGAGCCTCCTGTGTTTCTTTCAATCTATAATGGTTTCCCTTCCTCCCTTTAAAAAGTGTCATTTATTTGTTGAAAATTGGGTGATTTTTACCTGTTGAACATTCCAAGCCCACATTGGCTTTAGCTCAATAATTATTTGTGATCATGAGTTAGTAGAGAAAGCACAATGTTCAGAATTTTAAAACTCTGAGTTTATTTCTTAGAGTGGCCACTTATGTTCTTAAATATATCATGTCATTTCTCACTGGTATCAGACTAGATGATATTAAAAGTACTTTTCAGTTGTTAATGCATTTCACTCCCAAATCCCACTCCTTATTTTAGAACGAATCTACTAAAGGAAAGATAGAGGAATTATTATAAAGTATTAAAACCGCAATCTAGTGTATCTTTACAAACTGCTTGATCTTGGCACAGTATTTTCCCTATATACATTTCACCTTTTGATATTTATTTATTTATCTATATTTATATTTTGTTGGTTTTTTGAGACAGGGTCTCACTATGTAACCCAATCTGGCCTCAACCTCACAATCTTCCAGCCTCAGCTGGCTCTTGAAATGTCAAGAGTGACATTTATTATCATTGATTTTTAAGGTTGAGAGAATATTGCCTGACCCAACGTCCTTTAAACAGATTAGTAGTGCATGTGACAATCCCTAAAATCCCTGGAAGGAAATGTATTATATAACTTCTAGATGTTATTTTTAGCAGGTACCCTAGTAACAAATGTCATACTTAACATAATCCATTTTCATTTTCTGGTTGAGTACATTTCTAAATTACTTCAATATGAATCAACATTATAATTTTTAGTGTAGCTAAGAAAAATAGAACATTTTGATTCAGACTTCCTTTGTGAGCAGATGCATTAATTGCAATAACAAAAGTCGTTTGCTTTGCTGTACAAACACTGGAACTGACAGCTTTTTTAGAATCTTGCTTTCATGTGTATGTTGACAGCCTGTCTGAAAAGAAAGCTCAAACACACTTTTAGATCAGTTAAATTAATTATTCCCCCCCACCCCGACATGGATTCGGTAACTATCTGTGCTAAATCCTTATACACTGGTAAAGCTTGAGTAAGGAGATACCAATGTCACCTTGAATTGATTATCTCTGCTATGGCTGTCTTCTGTAATTAAAACAACCCTAACAACCTTTGACAAAACTAACAGTGTATGTATTATTTGAATTCTTTCATAAACACTTCTAATGACCTCAAGTGGGTGTTAATGCTTTGGTGTTTGGCTCAATCCTGTTAACAATAACTGCAAAGCTTTGACATGATTAATTGATGCAAAGAAGATAAATTAGGTAATTTCAAAAGTTCCAAATGCTCTAGAAATAACCAAATAATTCTCCCTCCAAGAATAAAGACTTTTTAAAAAAGAGCTGAAGAATTCAATTCTCTTTTTGAATTGGAATGTGGCCTTGGACTAGGTGCCCTTTGAGGCCTCTTAATTCTGAGATTTTACTTCTATGAAATTAAGTTGTGTTAATAATTTTTAAAGTATTTATTGACAAAATTCATACTTAGTTTAAAAATATTGTAATAATTTTAAAGTGCTATGAAGGTAGTTATTTCAACTAAAGGTTCCCAGATTCTCTGAGTATGTTGTTCTTTTGATCTAAATAGATTCCTTCATTGAACAAAGATACATTCACTGAATGACTACTGAGTGCATGGTACTACTGTAGGCACTGGGGGTATAGTATAGAACTAGACAGATTGCAGCCCGTCTTGTTTGCCACTCATAATGTTAGCATTTGTTAAAGAAAAATTATTCATGACACTTATTAAATACAGCAAGACAGACTTTCCTCAAGACTATTGTAACAGCTATGGGGGGCACTGCAAAAGAGTTTTCCAGAGAGGCAGGTGTGGGGAGGGGATTCAGCTCCAAATACAGCAAAGAAAAGTAGGAATTTATAACCAAGGTGATAGGTAGGATATGATGATGGAGAGAAGATTACTAAGTAAGAGGGTAGAGAAATTGCCTGCTAAACTGACTTAGCAAGTCTTGCTGAAGGCAGACCAGAGTGATCAGACACTAACTGGAAGATGGAAGTAGGTGAGTAAAGAATTTGGTTAGATACCAAGAGTGGAGAATTCCGGCTGAACTGAGCAGAACTCGTGCTAAAATTGGGCTCTTGAGGACATGCCCAAAAATTGACCTAGGTAGACTCAGAGGAACCTGAGCAGAGTGTGGTAAAAGAAAGAATCTTTGTCACATTCTAGTGCAAGAGCCAAACAATAAACAGGCAGATAAGTATATACCGTAATATAATGTTAATGATGAGTGCTATGAGGAAAAATAAGGCAGAGTCAATGAATACAGATATGGGAAGGGGAAGATTGGATAGGCATTTTATATAGGTTATCAGAAAATCTCTGAAAATGTAGCATTTGTAAATTGTGTGAAGGAAGAATTATATGAAGGAAGAAGCAATTGAAATATTGGGGATAAGGACACTTTTGACAGAAGGAAGAACAAGTGCAAAGGCCCTGAAACAGTACAGATGGCACATCATAGGAATAGCAAGAAAGTCAGTATGTCCAGAGTGGTGTGTACAGGAGCAGATTGGAGAGGGTTGTAATTAGAGTGCAATTATAGTAAGATCATATTTGGCTCTGTATAAAACTTTGGATTTTTAAAAAAGTAATCAAATCCTTTTGGAGATTCTTTTTAACAGGACAATGTTCTGATCTGAGTCCTAGACTTAAAGGTCTTTCTAGACAGCTATATGGCAAAAAATAGGAGGTTGGAAACAAAAAAACAAAAACTACTTTGGAGACACTTTTACTAGACCACAGGAGTGCTAGTAGTAGCTTATCATAGAGTGGTAGCAGTGAAAATAGCAAGAGACATTAAGATTTGACATAAACATTTTGAAGTTGGCCCCAAGAGGAATTGTTAATAGTTGGATGCAAGATGCAAGAAGAGTGAAAAAAGGAATCAAAGACTTACATTTTGGCCCCTACAACTATAGGATTTTTACAAGGGTGCCATGGTCTGAAATGTAAAAGATTTTTTGAGAAATAAGTTGAGGTAGGGCTGGGGGCTAGATAAGAGACAAAATTCTGTTTTAACCATGGTAAGTTTAAGATTCATTTGAGAAATCCAAAAGAATGCATTGAATAGGCAGGGGGCAGGCAGATAGCAAGTTTGAAGCCAGTCTGGTCTACACAGTGAGCTCAAGACCAGCCTGGACTATACAGGGAGATGCTATCTCAGAAAGAACAAATGAATAGGGTTAACTGCAGAGTATAGAACAAGAAGTTAGAGGCTCTTGGACTTCATCAAAGGTAAGATGACAAGGATCAGATCCACCGGCTCCCAGGAGGGAAAGAGGGAAAAAGATGAATTTGAGAGATGTTTAAGAGAAAGAATGAAGAGTAATATGTATTAGTTATGAATTAAGAGAAAAATTGAGCAATTTGGGCAAATTTATCGCATGGCATCATGGATGAATCGATGATACAAAAATACAATTATTAGCCTATGACTTCCTCCTCTAAAAGTGTTCAAAGACTTTACATTGCCTAAATATTAATGTTTAAAGCTTGATAGCCTGGCATTCATGAGCCCTAAAATTTGCCCTTTTGTTGTGCTCCATACCATTCTATGGTACATCCTTGGAACTCAAAAACGTAATGGAATTCAGCTGAAAAGTTATTAGTCTACCAAATAAATTTAAACTCTGTGAGTGTTCACTTCAGCAGCACATATACAAACTCCTTGAGCCTGGGTTATAGGCCTTCTACAATCTGGTCCCTGCCAGCCTGATCTTTTGCTTCTCCTTTCTTGCCCAAAGCTCTGATCACATCCAGCTTCTTTCAGTTCTATGTATACGTCAAGCCCGTACCTTTACTCCTGATGTTGTCATTGTCTTGAATTCCCTTCATCTAAGGTACTCCTAATCAAAATCCACCTAGCAAACACCTCCACATCTTTTAAAAGCCACCTTCTATGAAGACTTTCCTTAACTTCCCTTATATGTTGAGCTCCTGTTTTCAGTAACATTGTCCACATTGTATTTCATTAAATCTACCACTGGCTCACTGTTACCTGTCTGGTCCACCATTTTGCTGCCAGTCCCTGAAGGCCTAGCAATGTGAACATGGCAGGCACTAACTCAGGTGAATCAGAAGAATGAGGAACAAATGAATGAAATCTCAGTTCAGGGATCATAACTTCACCTTACTTTACCTACCGTGGCCCAGACAAGTGCCAAAAGCTTCTTCCTTTTTCTCCTCTAGAATTATATACCACTTCTGTTCTAGCTCTGTGTGTATGGTGCTGTGACATTATATTTGTTCTTTGGTGTTGTTTTTGTCTTCCATTTTTGGTGTATTCATCCCCTCCTTGAAATATTCAAGGGAATGGCTTTTACCATTTTATGATCAGGTTTCTAGTACTTAGGAACTCAATACAAGTTTTTTAAAATGTATTATTTAATACTTAAGGAGTAACCTTATCTTTTAAAGTCATATGTCATGTAATCTTGTCTATCTTTGTCCACCTTCAGAAGGAATTTCCTAACTATTCCTGATTGGAATTAATATTTCACTATGGCATGCTGAACTATTGCTGTATCTCATCCGTGTCACCATCCCTTTGTGGGGCATTTCTTAATTTAGAGTGACTATGAAAGCCTAAAGACAAGAATACTTTTACTTTTCATCATATTCCCACATACTTGGCATATTTCTACCTGAAAGAGCCATAAAGTGATACCTTTGAATCTGATATGATTTATTTTGTTAAATAATTAGTAAGCTACTGCATTTATACTATTGTTGGTAACTGTTTAGAGCAACCTCTTAGCCCACTAAGAATGACTATACATTGTCGTCATTCTTTAAATGTTTGATTAATGAATAAGGGAAAAGAAAAATAGTATTTTCACTGTCAAGTTCAGGGGGAAGACAGAGCATACCTTTTATACAAAAGTAGTCCCCTTATTTAATCTATCATTGTTTATATCCAGAAATAATTTACTCACATGAAGTAGAGAAAGACAATATTGTCCTTCATAAACTAAATTCAATATAAAATAACTTTAAAGATTTACTCCTCTTTCCTCAGTCCAAGCTGGCTTTGGACACAAATGGAAATGTTATAGGAATGGAGATTCCCTTGAGGTTTACATTGTTGAACACTCTCTGTTCTCTAGAGGAGCCAAGACCCACACCCATTCCCTTTGCCCAGTCTTCCTCAGGGCTATGTATCCATCTTGCATCCTTTGCTGTCACCAGGAACCTCCAAATCCAGGAGGAGGGAGGGATTTTGTTTTCTGCTCATCATCATCACAGTGAGAAGAGCTGAGTGTGTTCCTTTATTTTATAGCTCCTTCCAGTGTGGAACCTGAAGCATGTTTGTCAGGAAATGGGCACAGTGGCAGGGAGGCACACAATCCGCAAGCTGGCAGAAGCAGCTATCCAACCAAAGCGTGATGGAGTAGCCCAGGTTAGTGCTAATTTTTTCAGGACACAATTCAAGCCTCAAGATTTTTTTAATGCTGGCTCCAAAAGAATTATCCCATGAGTGATGCCCTCAAAGCTTTTACCTTCTCAAGAAGACTTGTACCGTGAGTAATTTAAAAACAAATTACTTATTTTTCAGTTGTAGAATAAAATTGCACCTTGTTATATTTCTTTCACCAACCTACTTATATAGGAAAGAAGTTACTTGATTTTTGCTGTCTCTTTTCACTGAATATGACAGGAATTCTCTTGGAAATAGACATAAAACAGAGTGTGATTATAGACTTACTTCTGTTCTTTTCTTTACTCTCCAATTATAAAATCTAATGATAACTTTATAATCCCCACAGGGCAAAAGCTGAATCATGTGGTAATTGCTCAATGAAAACAAGCTAGAAGATAAGCAAGTTGGTTTTTTTTTAGTAGAATTCATCATCTGTCTTCAGTAAAGTGTCTTTTTTTTTTCTATTGAACCTAGGACCCCACTTCTTTTTAGATTTTTAAATTTTGAGACAGGCTTTCACTGAGTTGCTGAACTGCCCATGTTGGACTTGAATTTGTTAACACTTCTGCCTCAGCCTCGTGGAGTGGTGGGATTACATTTGTGCAACACCGCGCCCAGCTATGGTTCTCTCTCTAAGTCGCAATATTGGACTATGTTCTTGGAATGCAAACTCATCTTGAACTCTGAATTACTGGAGTTCAAGAGTAATTCAAGTACTGAACTACTAGAAAGGCTGTCTGCCTTGCTTGTACAGACACCCATAGTACCATTGACTACTTGCCGCTTCCTTTGCCTGTTAGCTTTCCAATTAAATCTAGCCTGCAATTTGTGATACTGTACTTACCCATTTTCCTTCCTGCTCTGCTCAAAGTCTGAATAATTCAACAATCTCTTGCTTAGCACCACACATCTAAAATTCATTCTACAAAATTTAACCTCATCCTAGCAAACTCTATTGTTTCCCCTGAAAACGTTGTCATAGTGTCAGATAAACCTAGAACATGCCAGGTTCTTTTTATACCAACGTAACTGCCAACCTAGTCACTGCCTAGCATTCAACAACTTTAAGAAGAGATTGCTCTTTGCTTGTCTTTAATGGAAGAGACTGACATGAACATTTCTTCTTGGGCTTGCATTAAAAAATAAAGTCTATTGAGAGGTATCAGATGAGGACCTATTTAGATTGGAAGTAGAGAGAATGAATAGCTTTTATGAATTGGAGAAATGAATTCTTAGTTTGGTTAAAAGCATATTCTACACCTTATTTCCTGTTCAATAAGTGGAGCATTTTCATGGAAATAAGCCAAAGGTTTTATGAAAAGTCTCTTACTTTTTCCATCTGTTAGGAACATTTGTCAAATATAAATTAAAAGTAAATCTCTACAAAAATTGTATGTTCTCACTCTGCTGTTGGGAGTTCAATTTTATAGCTTTTTATTGTGAGTCTTAGCTGAGTTTGTATCAGATGAAATCTTATAAATAGAGTCATTTTTCAAACAAAAATAACTTGATCTTTTTGTATTGTAAATAAATTTCAGCTTTAAATGAAGAATTTGAAGTTTTGAAATGTTAACTATTTGTAATCACTTTACAGTTTCTGCCATGATATGTCTATCGTCCTAAAATCTTCCAAGTATTCATCACAAATCTGACATTTTATGAAACAACCTGGCTTTTCTATGTAGTTTTTGGATAACTCACTTAGTCTCTACATTGTTATCATGTTCTAGCCTAAAAGAAAAAAGAGCTAAGGTCACTTGAACAAATACTTGACTAAGAAATCATATCCATTTGAGTCCTCAAAAGTTTAATCATGCACAATTACATCTCCTGTAGTAATATGATATGCACATGTAAAAGGAAGGAGCAACTTCTGGTTTTTTTTGTGCAGCTACATTAAGGTAATATTTTCTACTTAATCTATCTAGAAGCACCTACAGAGTTGGAAAGCTGTGGTTGGAGGAAGCAAGGGGAATTGTAGAGATGATATCTCCATATTATTTTGGATGACTTGCTAAGGTGCAGTTTTGTTTTTGGTTTGTTTTGGTTTTTTGGTTTTGGTTTTTTTTGTGGTACCGGGGATTGAACTCAGGACCTTGCGCTTGCCGGGCAGGCATGGTGCCACTGAGCTACATCCCTGGCCCCCAAGATGCAGTTTTGAATAAACTTCATTGTAAAGTACTTATTTAGTGTGAAGCTTAAATCATGAAAAATACACAAGGGAGCCAAGTTAGTTGAGTAATAATTTTATAGAAATTGATGTATTTATTAAATATGCTTAAGGGTAATAGAAACCAGTTAACATCCTACTCTACTTCTTTCTTTCTTTCTCTCTTTCTTTCTTTCTTTCTCTCTTTCCTTCTTTCTTTCTGGATTGTCATCAGCTTTCTCATTCCTTTAAATTGTTGTTTGCTATTGCCTATGAAGGAACCACATTGTACAACTTATTTGAAATTTTTTTTAACAGTGCTATTCAGGTAACTGTTCTCCTGACAGGCTCATCAATACAGAATGTCATCTTTGAAGCTTTTCCCAGTAAGTAAATCACAAAAGAAATGCAGGAAGAACCTTATTCAAGAACTGATTTTCACCAGTTACAGTAGTGAACACTCCAGTTATGCTTCCTAAATGTATAGATCTGTCTTTCCTTCTTTTCATCTCTCTTCTCATGTCTTTTTACATATCTTTCCCTCCCTCCCTCCTTCCTTCCCTCCCTTCCTGTCTTTCTCACATGCACTCAAAGCTTCTCTGCAGGAAAATAATATATATCAAACAAGAGTATTTGACTTTATTTATTTAAAATAAAATAACTTCAGTAAGGGAAGCAAAAAAGTGAAAACTCTCAGAAAAGGGACAAGATGCCGGGCAGGTGGCACATGCCTGTAATCCCAGCTGCTGGGAGGCTGAGGCAGGAGGATTGCTGTGAGTTCAGTGCCAGCCTGGGCTATATAGTGAATTCAAGGCCAGCCTGAATTAAAGTGAGACCTTGTCTCAAAATAAAATAAAATAGAATAAAAAAATAAAAACAGAAAAGGAAGAAGACACAGAGGAGAAAAGTAAATAAGGTAGTTTTATTTCTATAAAATATAAATAATTATAGCACTGAAACGAAAAAATAAGAGCAACATATTCTGGATTATTTATGCATGCATTTATAGTCATTCAACTAACATTCATTGAGGCCAGGAATTTTACTAGGCCTCAGGTATGCAATGATAAAAAAATAGTGCTCTTTTTTCTGACATAAATAATCAGAAAGTATACTGACAAATAAAATGATAGAGGCCAGCATGAGGTATGAAGGAACTCTCCAAGAGAAAGGAATATGCTTTGGTTCTATACTTTCTTAAATGTAATTTATGTGTTAGATTTCTTTTTCTAATCTTCCACTCTGGTTCCCAACCAATCACACCCTTTGTATGTACTTGTCAAAAAAATATTAAAATTGTACTTAAATTTGCATTGATATTTTAGTATTTAATTATTTTTGTAATTCACAGATGTGTATTAGCTTTTTAACCTATAGTCATTATGGATGTAAATGAGTATTATTCAGCTAGTATTTATTCTCATACCCCCTTCCCACCCCTAGGAATTCTTTACCACCTTGACAATGGCTTGGGCATGTGCCTTTCTTTGGTTGATGGAATGTGAATAGATGTGCCATACCCTAAACCCTTCCTGAGGTTCTGATTGCTTGCATGATTTGGCTTGGCCTCTTGATCTTTTGACCTCTGCCAAAGGAAGAGCTTTCCTCAGATAGTTCTCGAATGAAAAAGCACCCAGAGCTCACCAAGGCTGCAGTCCATTCACAGCACTATGAACAGGAAAGAAACCTTTTAAAAAATGTGACAGTGCTGGGCCTTGGGATTTAGCTCAGTAGTTTTGCTGCCTGCTGCGCAAGCACAAGGACCCAAGTTCGATCCCCAGTACCAAAAATTTTTTAAAAATAAATAAATAAATAACAGTGCTTAAATTTCTTTATTTTGAATTGACACATAATAATGTTTATATTTATAGGGTACAGTGTGATCTTTCAATACAGTATATGTATAAAATGTATAAGGATGGGGCAGGGCAATTGGCATATCCATCTTTAATAATATAAGCCATAATAATATAATATACAGTATAATATATAATAATATAAGTTGTTTGTCACTGTAACAAAAATTGACTAATATCAAAGTCAACTTTATAAGTACACTTGTATAAAAGGCCATAATATTACAAACAAAAAGCAGGATATTTAAATCAATTTTCAAAACAGAAAGAATCTAGCATTATGTATAGATTGTGGAACATGCTCTATTTATACTGTCCTTAACATGACTGCCCTGTCATCATTTAGCAACAAAGTGTACGCATGAGGGGAAACAGTTTGGAGTCTTGCAATAGCCTACAAGTATGTCTATAGGTCTATGCATCAGTGTAATGTGTAGCTATATACCTGTCATGATTCCCCTCATGCTATAAAGCTTCAAAGTACAATGAGTCATTTTTTTCAATGACATCTTTTGCCATTATTCTTATTCAATGCAAAAAATGTCATGAGAAAAAAAGGGTTTTACCCTCATGAAATAGAATTTAAGGCTTACTGAATGCTTTAGACAGATTTTTCTATGTACCAATGACTACAGAAAACAAAGGGGAAAGAAACCATGTTGTAAGACTCCAATGTTGTATGGTTACACATCACAGATACATATGGTAACAAAAAGAATAATGGTATCAGACAATAGTAATTTCCTCATTGATAGCAAGGTTCTGGTTCTAACACTGAGAGGGATTCCTGTTTCAACACCATCCCTAGCATTTTAGAACCATCAAAGACTAACACTCATCTGCTGTTCTCCTCATGCAGTATTTGCAACGTTCTTGATATATGACTATTTCAAAGCAAACTCTCTGTCCCAGAATTAATTATAATGTTGAAGATTTGTATACGTGAGTGGAGAGAATATAACTACAGAAATCCAAAGGATGTTATGTCATTTCCAATGTATTTTTATATGCACTAGAAACAAGCATAGTTTTACAAAGTGAGAAATGCTTTATAAGCACCTGTGGGACATAAACTTCCTTTTACAAAGACACACATTGGCTCATTCCTCAACCACCTACTATTTGTCAGCTAAATGAAAATTATTTTTACAGCTGATTTTTGCAAAAGTTTTTCACTGTACCCTCCAGAGGTGTTAATATGTTTTTATCATTTTAATATCCAATAATAAATCCATTTTATATTAAACTTATCGTGCTTCTCCAGTGCTTATATTAAAAGGAAGTTGGGGACTAATTTCAATCAAAGGAAGCATATGTAATGGTCCCTCTAGGAGTGCTTGAGTCTCAATGTTTGAGGGAAGGGTAACAATCACTTAAAATATGAATGAAAATATTTTCCTAAACTTCCCTGAGTAAAAAAGAAAAAAAATGTTTGAATTCCTTTGCCTGTTCCAAGTGAACCCGTAGCCAAACAAATGAAGCTTATGGTTGCACAGCTGGAAACCTATTGCTTCTTCCTTTTATAAAAATAAAATCACAGGTGATTGTGAAACAGTTGGTTTGAATTTGCACTTACAGAAAATAGGTAATGAATTACTTCCTCCACTCTCTCTAGGTACTGAATAGAAGCATTTATTGTGACTCCATCATATACTGAGTATATGAGACTGAATATGAAGGCTAAAAATGCCCTTTTGAGAGGTCATTTCACCCATCCATTCCTTGATTTGTTCCTTTGCCCTTTTCTTCCTGTGTTTCTTCATTCATTTAACAATAAATATGTATTAAGCTGTTCTTGTGAAGTAGGCACTGTCTTAAGTTCTGGGAATACAGTGATAAATAAATAAACTCAGGAGAAGCTCCAAAGACAAATCCAGGCCCTTCTCAAATTCACTCATCCATTTATTCATGTTTATTTCCAACACAAAGTACAATGAAGAGAGCCAAACAGACATGGATTTAGTTTTTAGTTAACAGCTGGGAGATCTTGAGCCAGTTTAGATTTTCAGAGCCTCAGCTTTTCTATCTCCTGTCTCTCACAAAGAATGATAGAGTGGATCACAAAAATCATTTTTTTTCCTCCCTTCTCATGTCTAATCTCACCACTTTCCACACATATTAGGGCCTAAAAGGAGCAGGATACATTTTCTAGCACTGTGTTTAGTTGTACTAATAATACAGAGAAACAGAAAATGTCATTCTTGTCTTTTGGAAAATTAAATTTACAGGTATAATACCTGGTCTCTAATCTATACCAAGCATTGTTCTGATTGCTCTAAATGCATGAACTTGTCTTCCCAATAATTTATGAGATGAGAATTATACCCATTTATTATTGTTCAGACATAAAATGTCTTTCGGAGTCTCGTGTGTTTCGAGGTACAGCTTTTGGAAGTGATTAAATCCTGAGGGCTTCAACTAGATCAAGTAGATTAATCCATTGATGAGATCATACTTTGATGACATTGTTGTCAGGTGATGGAAACAGGAGGTGGGGTCTTGTTGAGGGGAGTGGGTCATGGGAGTGTGACCTTGGACACCGTATCTGGTCACTGGTCCCTACCTCTCTGGCTCTTTCCCTTTCTCTCTGCTTCCTGGCTGCCATGAGGTGAGCAGCTTTGTTTTCCCACATACTTCCATTATGTTTCTACCTCGCACAAGCCTAGAAGCAATGAAATCAAGTGACCATGGACTAAAACCCCTGAAACCATTAACCTAAATAAATCTTTCCTCCTTTAAATTGATTTGGTCAAGTATTTTGTCACAGCAACACGAGGTTAACATGCTCATCCTTTTAACTGGATGAGAAAGTAGGTACAGAAAGATTAGGAAACTGCCAAAGTCACAACAAATACTGAGTATCAAGGATCAAATCTAGGCTGATAGCTCTGGATCCTGAGTTTTTAATCACTGCACTAATCTGCTACAGGGGAAGCTACTAAATACAAAAAGAGAGAGGATAATTGTTTTGTGAGAGGTCCAAACAGTAAGTGGATGAGGGATGGGAAATCAAGGGAATTTGCTCCAGAGCTTCAAAACTATATAAAGGAATAGAATGATAAAGAAAGCTATTAGGCAAGTACTCTGCCACTGAGCTACAACCCAAGTCCTTTTAAAAATTTTTCTTTTGAGACGAGGTCTCCCTAAATTATCCAGGCTGACCCTGCATTTTCAATCCTCTTGCCTCAGCCTCTCAAGTCGCTGGGATTACAGGCTTGTGCCACCACACTTGGCAATAAAATATTTTTAAATTAAGGTATGGACATTGTTTTTTAGACATAATGTTATTGCACACTTAATAGACTACAGCATAGTGTAATCATAACTTTTATATGCATTGAGAAACCAAAAACATGCCAGAGATTTAGCTCCGTGGTTCTGCGGCCTGCCTAGCAAGCGCAAGGACCCGAGTTCAATCTTCGGTACCAAAAAAACAAAAAGAGAAAGACTTAATAGAAACCAAAAACAAATCACTTGACTTGTTTGTCAGTATTGCCTTAGTCACACTCTCATTGCTGGGACAAATACCCAACACCCACAACTTAAAGGAGAACGGGTTTATTTTGGCTCACAATCTACAGAGGACTCAGTCACAGTTTGCTGACTCCAAGGCAGGAAGGGCATGGTGAAAGGGTTTAGTGGTGAAGCTGCTCCTGTCATGGTCACTAGTAAGCAGAGAGGGAGGGGAGGAGATGGGAGGGTGAGATCCCCCAGGTCATGCCCCTGGTGGCCCACCCTTCTGACCCACTTCCTAACAGCACATTCAGCCACTGAACTCATTAGTGGATGAATCCACGAATGTCTATAGTGGCCCCGTGATCCAACCACCTTCCACAAGCCCCGTCTCTGAACACATGGGCCTCTTGGAGGATATTCTAGATCTAACCCACATCAGCTCTTGTCTTGAATCAAACCCCCAATGTCTCTGAGGTATGCTTATATTTAGAAAAATAACTTAAAAATTGTGGTTGTCTCTGATTTTTAGAAGTAATACACGCTGATTGTAGAAAAACTAATAAAATAGCAAAGCATAAAGCAACAGTTTTAAAAATCATTTATAATTTCATCATTTAGAAAAGTTAATTAGTAGCTGGAAATGGAGGTGCACATCTGTAATCCCATCACTCTGGGAGGCTGAGGCAGGAAAATGGCAAATTCGAGCCCAGCCTGGGCTATAATGAATTTGAGGCCAGCTTGGTATGTAGTGAGACCCCCATCTCAAATAAAAGTTAATCACCTTAATATTTAGATGTGTTTTCTCTAATTCTCTTTTATGTAAATATTCCATTAAATATATTTATTACATAAAAATTGGCAATGTATTTAAACACAATTTCAATTCTGCTTCTTTCACTTCATTTTTATCCTGAGCAACAAATGTTATTTTTTCATTAATGCTCTAACAGTCCCCACCTCTCTTCCCTACTTTACCGTCTAATATTTAGTATTTAATATTTAATGTTTAATAACACTTATTAGCATTTGCAGACTGCAGGTTTTTTTACTCCTTTGTTGTTTACCCATCTTCCTCTCCCATTTCCACAATACTCATACAAGACTATAATCTCCATGAGGGCAAGAATCTATTTCTTTTATTCTCTATTGCATCCTCAGGGCATAATAAGCCCTCTATCAAATATTCTATTTGTTGAATGAATAATTTTAAAGATGAAGATATAGTAGCACTATCTCAGGAGATGATACCTTAATCTAAGAATTCATTAGATAAGATAACAATACATATTCATGCATATTTATATGGCCATTCTTGCCTGTTATATCAAGTACCCATTTCTAGTTATGTAGGCCTACATATATAAGTAATGGGATGGACAAGACCTCAAGAGTAATGAATTAGAGGGTCATATCTTACATATTCTTTTGTTCTCATAAGTTACCAAAAATCTCATTTCCGGTCTTTCATATCATCTTGCTTATCCCCATTGCTTCATGCATTCCCTATAATCCTCTGTTCCTAACTTCACTGTTTTCTACAAATTTGTTTTCATTGATAGTCTGTAGCTTTCATACATACATACTTTCTCTTTGAACTTTGATGTTTTGTTAGCTTGTTCAACTGTTGAGGTCTTATAATGCCTACATATACATTCAGTCAAATTAAACAACTCCCTAAATTACTTAGATTTTAGGTGGTAGAACACAGACCATATGAATTCTCATTCTCCCATGTAATTAAAATGACTCATCAGAAATGTTTGTCTTCAGTAATCCTTTGATTTTTATCAATGATATTTGTGTTTTTGCTAGTCTTGTATATATGTATATACCAAAATTCATCTGACATTTACATTTTTAATTCAACTCAATGCTGTAAGATTATTTAAATAAAATGATGTGGATGAAGTTCTTGCTAAACTTTGAAGCACTATACATTACATTATCCCATGCAATTATCCCAGACTAGTACTGTACATTATGGACTGTATGCATAGCATTCTATGTGAAAGCCCTTCATAGATTAGGAGCCCATCATCAAATCCCCACTCTCATTTCTGGGCTGAGTAAGCCTGGTCAGTTTCCTCATACTGTCTCTCTCTCAGTCTCCTAGTGATCTTTATATTGTGTGACTTTTCTCTGATCTGTCATCTTGCTTGTCTTTGTTGACATAATGATCTTTAAAGTGAACTTTATGAAATACAATATTTTCTATGTGCAAATAGATTTTGTGTATGCAAAGCAACAAATGTTATATTACAACTACATTAAGTGACTTAAAGACAATAGAGAGAAAAGGTGCTTTAGAAAAAGATTTATATTGTTCCAGAAATCTCAGAAAGAAAAGCACGTAGATGCAGAATTCGGGTAAAATAATAAAAGTTCTTCTTTCAAGCAGGCGGGACCACCAGAAGCTGATCTGGTCAGTATTCCTGGGCCCCTTTGTTCAGCATTTCCTTTTTATATTCTTTTTAGCCATTATCTCATCCCTAGTGGCCTTTGATGTGTAAATACAATTCCAGTTCCTATTTACAAGTCACAGACACAAGATAAGCACACATACATTGTAAATTCACCCAGGCATTGCAACTTTGTTAGGTTAATGAAGTTACTGGTTAAAGAGTCAGATAACCATCACCTTAAACAACAAAAGTTACAGGGAAAAGCAAATCTTAATGGAACACATTACTTATTTTGCTTCTACAACTACCTTAATATTCAATCTACTAAGTTATCTAAAACTTTTCCCTATCAATATCTATGGATTACACTCCTTATCTGCAACATGACCTTGTTACTTTAGCTTCTCTAAGCCCTGACTCCTTGTGGGAGTCAGTCAGCTCTTGCAGTGGGTGAAGGGGTACATTGGAAAATGTGTGGGAGAGTTATCAGTCCTCACAATAGCTGAGCTAGTTATTGTTATTTAGTGAAGGCAATGGCTGGGGTAGGGGAGTGGAAGGAGAGACATACATATCCCGTGAGGCCTGGGGCCACCCTTCAGAACTAGAGTTGTCCTGTTGTAGGATGATGGTAGCGCCACCATCAAGGAACAGGCAAAGCAGCTCCTTCCAAATCTCCCTGGATAAACTAGACAGCACTAGGTGGCAGGACAGGAGTACTTTGTGAGTTTTTTTATTTTTAATTTTTTTTAAAAGCCGGCACTCAGAATTTATATGACTCTTCTTCCTCATTATAATAATAATCTTTAAATTGTTTCCTGCATAAGTTTGCCCAAATCAAATCTGAAATTTTCCTGCTAAATTATAGAAATTTACCTGTTGTAGGATAGAAGACATCTTAAAATCTCTGATGTTAAAGTCTCTGATTTAGAAGGCTTCTGTTAATGACTTTAGAAACAAACTAGCTGGTTTTATTTTTGTCTGCAGTTCTAAAGTATTACTTGACTTTAGTTAAGTCAAGTCAGCCATATTCCCAATTGTAAATGCTATCAGATGCTTCTTTGGATGTATTTGTGTTATTTGTGTTATTCAGTTAGTTACTTACTGTAATAAATACTGAGGATGAGTCAACTTTTAAAGAGGAAGGGCTCATTTTGACTCAATTTCAGAAGTTTCAACCCATGACTGATTGGGCCCATTGCTATGGGCCTGCGGCAGTGCAGTACTTCGTGGCAGGAGCATGTAACAGAGGGTACACATTCATCTCATGGAGGCAGAGAAGTGGAAAGAGAGAACAGTAATCAGCATCCCACAATCCCTTGTGAGGGCACAGCCCCAGTGACTTAAAACCAGGAGCAGTGATGGCGAACCTTTTAGAGCTTTCAGTGATATAAGCAGCCCACTGCAGCACGCGTGCCATAGGTTCACCATCTTCAAAGTCTCTACCACCTTCCAAAAGCATGGAGCCAAAGACCAAGTTCCAATCCTGAGGAACTGAACCCACAACCTTGCACTGAGCTAACCCCCTGGCCCTTTTTTATCTTTTATTTTCGAGAGAGTTTCACTATGTTGTCCAGGCTGTCCTCTCAAACTTACAGACATGAGCACTGTGCTGAGCAGGAATGATGTCTTGTGATTCCAGCAATCAGTCATACTTTGCTGCAATTTATGTACACATGGTTGCTTTGGCCCTCCCTCTTTCCTTGCTTCACCGTGCTTGTCCTGGATTCTTCTTCTCTGGGAGTGTACTCCCTAATAAAATAAAAACACATAGCTCTCTGCTTCAGGTTCTGCTGTAGGAGATCCAGGCTAAGATAGGAGTGAAGTAGAGAACTGAAACCATTATCTGGTTAATTCAGACCAATCTCTAGCAGAGAACAATTTGGATTAATTTACAACACGGGATGTTAAGAACAACTGTGCTGCCAAGTTGACAAGTAAAATGAGCTGTCAACACTGCCCAGCCGTCATAGTCTGCTTCCCATATAAGCTTACTTTCTATTTGAGGTATCAGCTTCACAGAATCTCTATGCCCACACTTCCTTATCCCCACCCTGTCAAATTCAAATGACAGTCTCTCGACAAATTTAATTAAGAAAGTATAATCTGTCAGCTGGGCAGTTTCCCTCATCATCTTATCACTAGATCAACAAACTTATCTGTACCCACCCTCATCTTCTCTCCTGTTTCCTCTGCTGAGGTGTCATTTCTCTTATTGCAGCCAGCTCTTCCATATAGATCTAATTCCCGCTGACCTCAGAGACATGGTTCCTTGTTATTTCCTCCCCCTTTTGGCTACCATCACTCTCATTTTATTGAGTTATTCCCATCTGCATTCAAAATATCCTCCCACCTTTCAAAGACTTCTCTTGCCAGTTGCAATAGCAACATACATGTAATCCCAGCACTCCAGGATGGTGAGGCAGAAGGGTTAAAGTTTGAGCCCAACCAGGACAACTTAGTGAGATGGTGTTTCAAAATTAAAAATAAGAAAAGGACTGGGGACGTAGCTTAGTGCAAATGTCTTGGGTTCAATTCTCAGTACCCACAAATAAACAAATAAGCAAACAAAAATAAGAGACCTCCCTTAACCTCACAATGTCCTCCCAATTTCTAAACCTCTGTACTGTATTTCCAGTCCACTTTCTCTAAAGAGAAAGCTATCTCAACATTCTCTTCTCTACCCAGTCCTTAACTCACTTTAATTTCACTTCTACCTCTATTACTTCCCAGAAACTGCCCTTATTGAAGTTTCTAATGACTTCTCTGTTGCTCACTCTAATGATCATTTTTCATGGTTTCATTTTAATGCAACCTCATGTAGCAGTCAACACAACTGAGCATCTTTTCCTTTCTACACGGGTTTCCTTTAACTCCTCTTGCATGCTCCGATTTCCCTATTTCCCGCTGCTCCTCCTCTTCTTAGCTGTTCATGTTGTGAGTCTGAAAGCCTTGATCTAAGCCTCTACTCTCACTATTGCACACTTAGGCATTTCTGTCTCCACTGATGAATTCAAATCACACCACTTACGGGTGACTCACAAATGTAGATCATCAACAAGACCTCTCCTCTAACTTTTATTTCCATTTGGTGCTCGCTAACTTATCTCGTAATCTCAAATGCAGCTCAGTCTTAGCATGCCCCAAAGACCAACTCACTATTTCCACACCATGACTCACTCTGCCCAGCCTGAGCTTCTTTCCATGTTCCCTATTTCAGTGACTGGAACCGATGTCCAGCAGTCACAAGCAGCAACACAGTAAAGACAAACACCTCTTTAATTTATTCATCACTATTACCTATTTTAGATGTTGTTTAACTATTGTAATTGATTTAATGTAATATAAAATCTGTTTTTAAATACTCCTTCAATCTCTCTACTTGGCCACACTACTGCTGCCAGAGACCATCTGTATCAGTATCTCCTGCCTGAACTACTCCAATTTTTGTTCACCCAATGACCAGGATAATGTTTCCTATTCTCAGATCTGCTTGTGTTACCCTGTTGCTTAAAATCTTTAAATGGATCCTATGTATTTTAGAATAAAATATCTTTAACCTTGCCTATAAACCATGCATGATTTAGCTTCTTCCTAGTCCAGTTTTTCTTTTGCTCTTTGTGCTTTCAATTCATTGGCTTTTTGTTTTTCAGTTTCTTCTATTCCACATACATATTCATGTCACAGTAACTTAGGATGTGCTGTTCCCTCTTCCTAGAATGCTCTTTACCTAGTAAGTACCTCTTCAGTCTTTAGCTATAAGTTTAGGAGTTATTCAGTAATGCAAGCACTCCACAGCTTTCCAAGCAATTCAAAGTGTTATTACACACTCCCACTTATGCACCAAAATACCAATAGTAAGTGTTAGAGATCATGTCTAAGAATAGCTCACAAAGTTTTGAATTTAAACAGTAACTTTAAGGATTAAAAGTCAAACCCAATTTGAAACATACCTAAGAGATAAAATTATTTTTATTTTATGTCTCTATAAGTAGTGGCAGGAAGTAACAACAAAGTTGGAGGGGATTTCCAAATGTCTGTCTTGTTTCACTGGATAGAGGTTCCATGAAGGAAGATGACAAAGTGGAAATGGGTTTACAAGCATGAATACAGTTAATATCTAGCAAGATTACATATTTATTTGCTCTTTGACTTAGCAATTATACTTTTATGATTCTTTACTAAAATAAATAAGCTAATGGCAAAACACTGAAAACAGACCAATGTTGTCGGTAAAGGGTGAGACCAACATGTGGCACATTTATATAGTAGAGCATCAAGCAGATTAAAACAAAAGAATAAAGATTTCTATATTTTACTATGAAGTTACCTTCAGAATATACTGCTAAGTGTGTATAAAAAGCAAAGTGGAGAATGTGTATATAGGATGCTGCCATTTATCAAAGAAAGCGAAAGGAGGGTTTGGATATTTATTACCATATGTATATATATTTTTTTGAGACAAGATCTCCCTATGTAGTTTAGGTTGGCCTTAAACTCACTATGTAGCCCAGGCTGGCCTTGAACTCAAGCCAGTTCTCCTCCCTCAGCCTCCCAAGTGCTGGGATTTCAGACATGTGCCACCATGCCTGGCCTAGAACACACACACACACACACACACACACACACACACACACACACACACACACACACACACACATATATAGTGAGTGAGTGTGCTTCCCAGTCAAGGAACTGAAAAAAAACACACCATAAAAATCCCCAAAACAAACACAAAAGGACAAACCATGGATATTTCACATACATACATTCTTTATTTAGTGACTGAGTTCTGTTCCTGTAGCTAGGTCGATAAATGGACTGGTCGCTACAGTATGTATGCTGCAATATTCAGAACAAAAAGATGGTCAGAGGAAGCTCCAATTTGATGACTTTGCTTTTATTTACATAACTCTTAGGTGTAGTACTGTAATGTATAACAACATAAAACCACTGTACAGTACAGCAAAAATTACAGTACTATATAAACAAAGTGTACTGTACAAAAAAGACATTGAGGATCCATAAACAAGATGTACATAATTGTAAAAAAGAGGGGTCATAAATCTGAACAATCATTAACCAGATACCTTGTCAAGTGAGGAATAGCTGTAGTTACTAACAAAGGAAGGGCATGAGCTACAATCTAGGTCTGATGAAGTCTTAACCAGCCTAGGAGCTCTGAGCAAAGATGAAATGTCCTGATTGGATACAGATGGCCAAAACGTAGCATGCTGTACTTGTCCGTTCACCTTGCCCTAACAAGACGCTATGGACTGAAATTTACTCTCCCACAGTCTTGATGGTTGGAAGGTTCAAGAGCAAGGCTTAGCAGGGTCCAGTTCCCAGTGAAGGCTGTCTCTGACCTACTTCATCTGTATGTGGACTTTCCTGTGTACTTGTGATTCCCCCATAGTGTGCCTCAAACCCTACACCAGAGTTTTTTTTTTCTTTTCCACTGAGTGTTCCAACAACATGGTTCTACAAGTCTATATGGCCTCCTTGGCAGAAAGGCTGGCACCACAGGATGAATCTGGGGCAGAGCCCATTCCTCTTCGAGGTCTCACACAAAGCAGACACCCTTTCATGACTCCCAGTATAGGAGCAATATCCCTAGGTGTGGAATATGTTGTCTCCAGAGTCCAAGGGGATCTACCAGGTATTTGCTTCCATCTTACGGAAAGCTGCAAGATGCGTTTGCCTTTTGTTTTTGGAGGAAAGTTTTGGAAGCTGCAGTTGAAGCTATCACTTGGTTGAGTTCGCAGTGGTCTGTTGTCATTCTCCAGGCTCCATCATCTGGTTTCTGCAGAGGCCAGACTGCCTGGGCACGTGGAAACATGACAGGGACCACCTTCCCTGCATTTTTAAGGTCCATCCTTCTTGGGATATAATGTTGTTAGTATTGATACTGATGCTGGGGGTGGGGCAGTTTCTGAAGCTTCTACTTTGCCTTGCTTATTGTCACATTTCTTCCCTCACTGGCCAGGGTTACTCCAAATACCAAATGTATCAATCTCAATTCTACATTCAAGGCTCAGGGAAACAGTCGCAGAGTGGTTGCACAGAACCCTACACTGATGTTTAAGCCAGACTTTGACCAGGAATCTACTTATTGCCTGGCCCACTTTATCATTTGCTCTACAGAGCATTATCATAGCCCACTACTGGGTTTCTTGGTGTCTGTATGTCTGTATTTGGTTCTCCAGAGAAACAATACCAATAGATACAAAGAGGGAGAGAGAGGGAGAGAGAGAGAGAGAGAGAGAGAAATTTTTAAGGGATTGTCCCATGTGATGGTAGAAATTGCCACTTCCAAACTCTGCAAAGAAAACTGGGCTATAACCCAGGGAAAAGTTGATATTGAACCTGACACCCAAAGGCATTCTGGAGGTAGTAGGTAGTATTCCTTTTTCCTCTGAAGGATCTTTTTCTCTCAAATCCTTCAAATGATTGGATGAGACCTACTGACATTAGGGAGGGTAATGTGCTCTCTTCAAAATCTACTAATTTAAATTATATTCACATGTTAAAAAAAAGCTGATATTTAACTAAATACCCGCACACCATAGCCTGGCCAAGTTGCCATATAAAATTAACTGTCACAGTATGAATGTCAAATATCAGACCTTGTTCCAATGGTTTTCAAAATGGTACTTCTCTTTCCCAAGTGTACTGCCACCCAAGTCAGTGGCCATAGGTCTCTTTGGAAATAACTTGGGAATTGAATATATTTTCTGAAGTATTTTAGGGTTTTTTTCCCTGGTGACAAACCATCTCTTCTTTCGATCCTGTGCTAGTCATCGATTTGTATTTTATTAATCTTTAAATGTTTATTAGTACATGTTTGCAGTATATAATGATTACATTCATCATGGGAAGTTGGTACATGTATATAATGCATCTTAATGCTTCTTTTTATTTTCCCATCTCCTCTTTTCCCTCCCCCTCTGTCTCTTGGCCCCTTTACATTTGCAAAAGATCTATCTAATCGTGGATTTATCACCTCTCAACTCCAAATGCATACTTCGTTACTTACTCTATGACAATAGCTGAAGTAGTTAAGTGTTTGTCTTCTACAGTGAGTAACATGGTAAGTTCCCTCAGTAGAGGGTGCTAGGAGAACATTGCAGGACACAAGGTCTTCTACTCCTTCTGGTGATTGTGGTGTTGGTCAGCAGTATGGTCCATGGTGTTCTCTTGAGCCATGTTCCCAGAATGCATGACCCCAACTAAACTGGTCATCATCCCAAAGCCCTTTCAATGCAGACCTTGTGCTTTTGAAGCCTCTTGTCCACACCAGCACCCTACTTCCACTGCTTGTCCCTACCCCCTGCCAGAGGATTGCCTGCTACATTCTTGCCAGTGGTGTGATCTTCGCAATACACTGTGCTCTCCAGCCATCACACCTGCATGCATCTGAACTCTCTCTGCAGGTCTGCTTTCCCCTTAATTTATCTCTGTTTGCTCAAAAACAGTGGACCAGCTGTCATCTGGCAACAGCAGTAATTATGTCTGCATTCACTGGATACCACTGTGTCTTCTCCAGCAAGATCTGAGCTCCAGCCTTTGGGAGAGGACCGGCCCTTCACATCCTTCACAACTCTGTCTTGGGCACTCTCCCCCATCCCTAGAGTACCTTATATCTTGTACTTACTCTTCTACTATAGCTTCATTATCCTTTATTCTTCATATTACTGTGTGGTTTCTATATTTTCAGTAGACCCAAACTGATATGGAATAGGAAAGGTCCCAGAATATATGCCCAGAAGGTAATGATTTAGTGATAGTTTGAACAGGCCCTGTGCTTGTGTGCTATGGTGAGCATATTGCTAATGGGAAATGGGATGCGAGTACCATGGCATCACCATTCATCAAGTTGTGATTGGCTGTGTTGCAGAGTCAGATGAAGAAACACCTTGGAAAGTCAGGTGGCTTGTGCTTGACCAGTGTGGCAGAATAAGTGTAAGATCATGGTATGGGGCAGATTCTTCTGAGAGCACTCTGGCCCTTACAGAGAGAAAATGACAAGCTCAGACCCATTAACTTTCCACTCTCTGACCTGTGAAAAGTAGCTTTCTCTCACACCCTGTGCACGCACACATGCTTAGCCACTGCTGCGGCTTGCCTGGGTCCCAGAGGGTTGCTTCCTGCTTGCCCAGTGACAGTGGACCAGCTCTGACCTGGAAAATCTGAGAGTTTTTCCTCACAACTGGGCTGCAATCCCTTCAGCAATGAGGTCCGAAGCCCTACACTTGTTTGTCCTTCCTTGAATACTCTCCCTTAGCCTAAGTGTATTTGTATCTCATAAAACTCTTACATAACAACTTCATATACCTTATATTGAACAGATTACTGAACAGATTATTGAACCACAGCCCCTCTGTGGTTTCTGAGCCCTAAATGGACCCACAGTGAAACAAACAAACCACAAATCTGCCTCTGGAACAGGGCCAGAAACTGATCAAGGAATTATAAATTTGCATTGAGGCAACTGTTCTTGCCCCTGGTTGATCCTTTCCTGCTTCCTTCTGATTAAAGATAGAAGGTGGTTCTTTCTTGGACTGCCCACCTATTTTGCTTAATGTGCTAATGAGCCTTTCAGCTTCTCTGAGGGTCAAGGCTTCCTGGACACCACACCAACCTTGCCCATCATTGTGATAATTGTGAACCCCTGGTTTCTGTTGGCCAAGCGCCATCTTGAGACTCATCTGCCTTACTGTCCATGAGCCCATGTCTCCTGCCTTTCCCCACTGCTTCCCTGGCCTTTTAGAGAAGAGCCACAGCTAAGCCTTTTGTGATGCTGGTGGCACTTTCACTGGCATTTTCCTGATGTCGTTGGTAAACTGTGTGATCTTTGGGATAAAAATCCTCTGGTGGGCCTTGGAACTTCACATATGTCTACTTCTTTTTGTTTTCCCCCTCTGCTATCCACTACAAAAAATAAAGTATTGAAACTCAGCTCAGCATAAGCCATGGCTTTTTTGGCCACCCTACCTGTGAGTTTTCACTGTCTCCTGGGTTTCTTAGAAGAGTATTAAATCTAGTATTTTGTAAGTGTTCTCTCAAGTCAATAAATTCTTCTGTATTCGGTCATAATGTTCTAGCCCCACAGGTACTCCCTGGGTTCCATCTGGAAGAGCTGATGTGAAATACAGACCCTGTCCTCCTCCTCCAGGTTCAGCATGAGCCCAGCAATGTTGTACTGTGTTAGTCAGCTTTCCATTCCTATAACAAATACCTGAGATAATCAACCTACAAGGAGAAAATGTTTGTTTCGGCTCACAGCTTTGGAAGTTCCAGTCCATATGTGGTTGGTCTATTGCTTTTTGGCCTGTGGCAAAGCAGAACATCATGGTGGGACAGCATGGAGCGGAAGAGCTATTCACCTCATAGCAAAGATATTGGGGTCCCACAGTTCTCTTGAAAGCCATCATCCCAGTGACTTAAAACCTCTCACTAGGTCCCATCTCTTGAAGTTTTCACTTCTCCCACTGTAGCTGTGGGTTTGGGACCAAGGTTTGGCCTTTTTTTTTTTAATTAGTATATGTTTGCAAAACATAGTAACTACTTTCAGGGTGGGTACTTTGTACATGTACATGACACATCCTAATTCTTTTTACATTGAGGACCAAGCTTTTAACACTTGTATCACTGAGTTACACCTCCAGCCTCTCTCCCTTTTTATGTTCCAGATATTCTGTGCATTAATTAAAATGGTTTTAAAGAAAATGGTGATTTACACATTTTATATACATACTAATCCTCCCCCTCAGTGACCTCATTTTTCACTCTGTAAAATGGAAATTTTACTATCTTATTTACTGTGAGAATAACAAGATATAATGTACTTAAGCCTTTAGCAGTAAAACCCCAGGACTGACCGTGGTCAGTGTGTATTTTTCCCTTACAGGACCATTGTTGCATACATTCATGATAATTTATTATGTTACATTATGCAGCATTCCTGGGTCCTAATCATGGTGGTATGTAGCAACTCTCAGCCATTGTGATGATGAAAAACTATCATCATATATTTCCAAATATTTTTGGTGAAAACTACGTGTGAAAGAGTTATAGATTAAGACGTACAGGAGTAGATGTATGTAGTCATACGTTCTTTCTTGGCTCTAATTCTTTTGTGAAACAATCCTTCACATGCAAAACAAAACAGTGTGGTGTAGTGGAAAGTGCACAGGACTGGGAGTGTCAGCTTGGGTTTAGCTGGGTGGTAGAGCGCTTGCCTGACAAGTGCAAACAAGCAAGACTGTGGGTTCTATGCCCAGCACCGGGTGTGTGTCGGGGGGTGTCTCTCCAGCTCTTTGCATTAAAGGAATTTTGCTGGCATGTCTTCTGTCTGTGGCAAAGGTGAGCACTCAGACCAGTTTTGCAGCTGGTGAATGAGGAAGGGGAGGAGTGTAGATTCTATCTCCCTTCCTCCTTCCTCCTAAATAGATACAATCACCTAACCCAGAGGTCAGGACGAATTCCAACAGTTTCCTGAGCTTTTCAAGTGCAGATTTTCATTGGTCTACAGGAGCTCTCAGTCTTGTTTTCTTCTTTAGCCCTTTCTGTTTGGATGAAGCTGTTTGCCCAGTCTGGAATGCTACTATAATTTCTCCTTCATTTCATTGCAATCAGTTATCAAACATGAAAAGTTAATCCCCCAGTACAGAATGTAATTTCTACAGAGTACTCCATTATATCGCAGAAATGTAAAATACTTAACAGAAATCAGTCATTTTAATTAACACTTTGTGTACCTACTTTGTTTAATGTGCTCAGTAACACTGCAAAGCAGATACAGTTCTCATTTCAGACATCAGGAAACTCAGGAAGAGGAAGCTAGAGTAACTTCCCCATGATCACACCTGTTAGAAGCAGAAAGCCTCCAACTCTTAACTATAACCATATTGAGATTAATCAAATGAATCACTTAGACAATGAAAGAAGGGCATCTTGAAAATTCAGAAACATGTCTATGAAAAAAATGTCCTCGAACTTTAACCCTAATGTTTTTCCTGACCCATGTGAAAGTATGTGTACCAAATCCTGGAACTTCAATTACCTCTGATTATCCTAGCAGAATGACCTGGAACAAATGATCAAAGGAAGATATGAACTTTTCTGTGATTACCGTGGAATATTTACCTTCACCTCCACTCCCAATTCACAGACTATGGCATAAAATGAAATAGTTTTAGCTTCAACTATAAAACAATACTCTTGTTTTTTGTTTTTCGGGGGGGTTTTTTGAGACAAGGTCTCACTTTCTAGTTCAGGCTGGCTGTGAACTCACTAATGTAGCCCAGGCTGGCCTGGAACTCAAGGCAGTCCTCCTGCTTCAACCTTCCTGACTGCTGGGATTACAGGTGTGTGCCATCATGCCCAGCTAATATCCTTGTTTATTAAAAATAACAAACTGAGTAAATAGAGGAACAAATGGAATTTAAATAATATTGTGAAGGAGAAAAAAATCTTTTATTATTTTTTAAGGATACATAGGTTTATCATTCTTGTAAGAGGCTGGGGGACAGTTAAGTGCCTTTGAGTAGCTCTTGTTACTATGGGCCTGCCCTTAATACAAAAGTCCCTGTTTCCAGGGGTTCCTGGGAGTTTTCTTCCTTTTCTGAGGCTATGCGCTTGCCTCTGAGTTCAAGACAAAGCTGCTGCTTGCTGTTCTTACTGTTATCATCAGCCACAGCTGAGAAGAGAAGAGTCTTCTCCTTCTGGCATTCCTGGTGTCATACATGTCTCACAAGGAGCTTTAAACTTTGTTGCCCAAGACTGGGATGAAACACATGCAATAGTTATTCAATGTCCTATTTGAAACAATTCCTTTAATCAAATGATCGACTTGAGCACCAAGCTAACTCCTGCGTCTCAGGATGATTTTAACCTTAGGAATTAGTATTATAGATAGCTAAGTTGGATCGAAATATTATAGGCAGTCAGACAGGGCTAGGCCCTCAGAATCAGTGCAAAGGATGAGAACACATTACAATTGTGTCTGGAGGTGCATCTGTTGAAGGACAGGCCTCAAGATAAAGGTGGAATGATAAAGATGGCCAGGGCTACATACCTCCCCGGGGGATCAATATTACCTAAGTGGCTATACTTGTAATGTTATTGGTTGATCATAGTTTTGACCCACGTTGTACCCACCTTGTGATTTCACTCTATAAAACTTCCTTTGAGGAGTGGGCTCATTGGCAACCCACTTTCAGGTTCCCTCTGTCTCTTAGGAGCTATCTCTCTTAATAATGCTTTCCCACTCTTTTTTTTTTTTTTGGTACCGGGGATCGAACTCTGATCCTTGAGCTTGGGAGGCAGGCAGCAGAACCACTGAGCTAAATCTAGCAGGCTTTCCTACTTAACCTTATTTCCCTTAGATTCATTAGAGAGCTGGGGATGTAGCTCAGTGGCTCCGCACCTCCTTGCAAGCACAAGACTTGAATTCAATTCTGTACTTCACATAAAAAATTTAATGTTTCATTCTTTGATTTTTGGGAAACATGAACTTGCCACATCTGACATTTAGCAGATTGGGAGTTACATTTATTTCCCCTACATCATATGGAGAGCCTATATCAAGATCCCAATAAATAAATAATAATATCTAAAAACTACTTATAAATATTGTACATAGGTATACTTAAGTACATAAATGCTTCTCTACACATCTTTTTTTATGTAGTATAACTATTATATTTACTTAACAATTATGTTTCATTGATTTTTCCATTCAAATGAATATTAATTGGACCTTTGTTCCGTGATAAGTCCTAGGAAGAAAAGATTGTCCTGAAAAATGTTCATTGTGGGTCCTACTGCTTCTGAAACAATCAGGAAATAAACATTAAATTTGATTATGTGAAGTACAGCATATAGGTATTTAAGTCTAAAGCAGAAAGAAGGGAAGAGATCATAATCAGTCCTAATGATATGGGGGAAATGATGTAACTCCCAGCCTGCTAGATGTTAGATACCATGAGCTTGTGTTTCCCAAAAATTGAAGAATGAATTCTAAGGAAAAAGAGAGTTAAGAGTAGGAAAAGTTTATTGGGAGAGAGAGCTCCTGAGAGGTAGGAGGGGACCCGAAAGTGGGTTGCCAATGAGCCCACTCCTCAAAGGAAGTTTTGTAGAGCAAAATCACAAGGTGGGTACAACGTGGGTCAAAACTATGATCAACCAATAACATTACAAATATAGCCGCTTAGGTAATACTGATCCAATGAGGAAGAAGGTCATGTAGCAAGTGTACATCAAAAGGACAAAGAACTTTTTAAGGGAGGGATGGGTCCAGGGGTCTTGGTCACCCACCAGGATGACTGATGTCTGTCTAGACTTTATTGGACCAGGTGATACCACTTATCCCTTGGGGAGGTATGTAAGCCTGGTTATTCCATCTTTGTCTTGAGGCCTGGCCTTTAACAGATGTACCTCTGGTCACAGATGTAATGAGTTTTTATCTTTTGTATTGATTCTCTTGAGGGCCTATCCCTGTCTGACTGCCTATAATATTTCTACCTAATTTGGCTATCTATAATAATTTGTAGTTTTTAAACAAATTGTAACCCTATCTTTGTTTTGAAACACTTCTTAATAATAGATCTTGACCTACATTAATAAAATGATGTAGAGCATCTTGGACCATAGAGGAATGAATCTATATCTACATCTACATAAATCTATTTGCTACACTCTCTCAACTTAATCTTTTTGGATATTTGTCTCAATACTTCATGTTTTTAGTACTAATTATGATAAAGAGGCAATATGCATCTTAAGAATACATTATAAATGTAAATCCCAAAACACACAAACAATTTAGATGTTCTTCTTGGTATTAACTGTATGGATGACCACCAGGACCCATCTCTGGGGGCTCTGTTGCAGCCCCCATGTTGGAGATATCAGAGTTATGCATCTACATGCAGCATTCCTAAGATTACATAAATTGCCAGACATTTTATGGACATATTTTTCTGTTTCCTTATTTAAGAATTAAAGAGAGCTAGCCTCGCAAGTGCAAGGTCCCAAGTTCGATCCTCGGTACCAAAAAAAAAAATAAAATAAAAAGGAATTAAAGAGCATGACCTTTAGGTCAAATACTTATCAAATCATAATAGTAAAATAAGAATCTGCTAAATTATTCCATTATATGGTTTGATCATTATTATAGTTTGATCATTATTTTAACAGTAGAATAATGTAATCATAGTATGTTTTCCCAGACACTACTTTTACAAGTGTTTTTACTAATCATGTCAGTCTACAGTCTCCACATTTATTATCTCATTGAATTCCCACATCAACACAGTGTATATAAAGCTTATAATTCTCATCTTATCAAATTGTGAGTGGAGGCTCAGATAGAGGTAGCAGCTTACCCAAAATCAAACAGCTGCTCAGTGACAAACCTGGAATTTAAATTGCTGATTCTAACTGCAATAGTCTTTCCATTCTACTACTGTTTTAAAAAAAATAAGAATTACCTTCTCTGTGCCAGAAGGAATTCTAATGACTCTAAAGATGTGTATAAAATCAAAGAAGCCTGGGTACCACAGTGCACACCTGTAATCCCAGCGTTCTGGGAGTCTGAGGCAGGAGAATTGTAAGTTCAAGCCCAGCCTAGTGTAATTTATCAACTTAGGGAGACCCTGACTCAAAATTTTAAAATTAAAAGGGGTGGGGGGTAACTCAGTGCTAAGGCCCTGGGTTCAGTTCCCAGTACTGGAAAAAAAATTAAAAAGACTTTAATGAACATTATATAAAAACTCAGAAGACTGAAAAACCTACCCATGGGTATCAGAAGGGTCCTTTGGAAAATTTTATTTTATTGTATTTTAGATTTTAGGAAGTATATTTTATTGTAGATGACATATAGACTCAATCATTGATTCCCTGTACATTTTTGGGTGTCTGTTATTGACAAGGCCCTGAGTCAAATCCTTAGAGAACTACAAAAATAAACATGACACAATCACTATCTTCATAAAATATGCAATCTCCAAGCTCAGAAATGATGCCAATAGTGACAGAATGCTACCAAGCCATGTGCCAGAGATGTGATCACAGTGGTATGAGAAATGAGCAGGGGACAAGAAGAGGCCACATGATTTACACTTTTGTGCATATTGAGTATTATTATGTAGCAATAGTAAGATTTCTTTGCTTGCTGTTTGAAAGAGATTGTTAAATTCATGGTAGAGAAACAATGTACGAAAGTGGCCATGGAGAGTCAGGCATGCATAGACCAAGTTATTTTTCTTTTCCAATGGAATATCAGGAGAAGAAAAAGAACTGCTGGAACCCAGCAAAGTTCCAAGGAAATTATGTCAACTGAGAAAGCCAGTTTTCAATTCCGATAAGCAACCTAAAGGCTTTTAGGGCTATGGATTTACCATGTTGCACAACCCCGCACTGTAAAGTTGAGAAAGCTGAAGCATAGATAAATGGAGGTGTTGTCATATACTCAGGTGAAACAATGATAAAAATAATTTTCATGTCTCCAGACCCCATGCTGCTTTCACTGACTGCCAGCAATGGGAACAGGTCCAAAACCGAGCTCCTAATGGCACGGCCCCAGCCCTGCTTCTCTCTCATCTTTCCCTTTGCTGCGATGGCAGTGCCTCTATCCTTCTGGTTCTTCGGGCTGCGAACTTGGAGTCACCTTTGAGGTCTCTCTCTTTCTTCTACCACACATCAATTTTGTCACCATATCCCATTGGCTCTACATTCAAGATATACCCATAACTGACCACCCTCATTGCCTTCTCTGCCTCTACCACTGCCACCTTAATTCAGCGCTCAGCCACCTTTCTTTTGCATGACTGCAGTCAACTCTAAAGTACAGCTGGGTCTACTTCAGCCTTTGCCTCCAGTTTATTTATTTTTTTAATTTTATTTTTTCCTGTACCAGGGATCAAACTTAGGACCTTGTGCTTGCGAGGCATCCAGTTCAGTTTTAAAACCATTCAAATGTAACTTAAGTCAGATCAGCATTCCACTGACCCTCGATCTAAAATGGACTCTTAATGTGCTCAGAGTAGGGGCTGAAAGTACCTTTGGTGGCACAGATGTTTATAGTGGCATTATTCATAATAGCCAAGAAATAGAAACAGCCTGAATGTTATCATATGAATGTGCAAATGTATGTTGTATTCATTCAAAGGAATAACATAGCAAAAAAGGACTGGAGTACTGATAGGTGCTATATCTTGGATGAACCTGAAAAAACATTATCCAAAATAACAAAGGCAGTCACAAAAGGCCACATACATATGACTCCATTTATAGGAAATGTCCAGAATAGGCAAATCCATGGAGAGAGAAAGTATATTATTGATTACCTAGGACTAGAAGGGTAGAAGAAAATAGGGAGTGACGACTCCTAATGCATACAGCGTATGGATTATGGAGGATGAAAATGTTCTAAACTTGATTGCAATGATGGAGCACATCTCTGGGAGTTTACTAAATCCACAGAATTAAATGTTGTAAATGAGTCTATTTTGTGGTCTATGATTACACTTCTGTGAATTACAAATCTGTTTTTAAGAAAGAGAAAGTTGAGTAATAGGAGATGGGGGGGGAGAGGAATGTAAGAAAAGGAGCATATAGGAAGGCCTCAAACTGGGAAGAAATTTAGTGTGTGTGAGGAACACAAAGAAGGCCAATACACTTTGAGTGCCTAACCAAGACGGAAAATATGCTGCAGTGTTAGATAATCACCACTGTATGAGGGATTTCAAATTTTTTTCAATTGATTCATCATAGGGAATTTGTACTTCTACATAATTTTTTTTTTTTTTTTGGTACCGAGGATCGAACTCAGGACCTTGTGCTTGCAAGGCAGGCACAGTGCCACTGAGCTAAATCCCCGGCCTACATAATGTATCTTGATTCTTTTTTCCCCAATCCCCTCCTTTCCTTTCAACTCCTCTTCCCCTCATTATTTGCCAAAGCTTTGTTTCCATTTTTTCCTTCTATTCTTTTTTTTTTTGCTTTTCCTTTCCTTTCTTTCCTCCTCTCCCCTCCCTTGTTCCCTTTGCCATTTGAACATTTTCTTCATATTTCCCAATATCTATTATACATTTTGATCCTTATTCACACTTTCAGTTTCTCACACCAGAGAAACAACGTGATATTTAAATATGTGTTTCTGATCTATTTCACTTAAGAATATGGTCTCAAGGTACATCCGTTTGCCTAGAAATGTCTCAAGTTTATCCTTCTTTATGCCAAAATAGTATTCCATTGTATTAAAAATTTTTTCTTTATCCATTCATCTGTTGATGAGAGTTTGGGCTGTTTCCAAATTTGGCTATTACAAATCGTGCTGCTATAAACATGAATATGCATATATCACTGTGGTATGATGCTATTAATTCTTTCAGGGGGAAACCCAGAAGGGGAATACTGGGTCAAATGGAACTCTAGTTTTAGTTTTTTGAGAAATCTCCACACTTGTTTCCACAGTGGTTGTATTGGAAACATCTAAATTAGTTAACATTGGGCTAGGGATTTAGCTCAGTGGTTCTGCCACCTGCCTCACAAGCGCAAGGACCCAAGTTCTATCCCTGGTACCAAAATAAATAAATAAATAAATAAATAAATAAACATATTATAGGTGGTCAGACAGGGAGTCAGTGCAGAAGATAAGAAGGTATTACAACTGTGGTTGGAGGTGCATTTGCTGAAGGTCAGACTTGAGACCAAGAGAAATGACAACACTCCCATACTTCTGCTAGGGATTAACAGCAGTGATTGATGTTCTAAATAACCATCAATCACCTTGGGTGGGGACCAAAACCTCCCTAGCCCATTCCTTCCCAGAAAGTATTTGTTTCTTCCATGTACCCTGTTACTGTGACTTGCTTCCCCATTTAACTCTATTTAATCAATATTACCTGTGACTATACTCCTAATCTTATTGGTTGACTATAGTTTTGTACCACCTTAAACCTCCCTTGCCTAATGGTTTTGTGCTATAAAACTTCCTTGAGAAGTGGAGTCCACAGGGAACCCACTTTGCAGGTGTCCCCTCTTGTCTCTCTCAGGCAGGTGCTGTACCTCTCCCTTTCAAAAAAATATTCCTTCTCTTAACCTCTGTTGTTCCTAGAATTCATTCTTTAGTTTTAGAGAACACGAACTCACCATATCGGTCACCTAACAGGTTGAGAATTATAATATTTCCTTCATATTATTTGGATTATTTGGAGGTCCTATATCATCCCTACATCACATGCCCTATATCAGTTGCACCAGACTACTCCTACCAACAGTGGAGAAGGATTTCTTTTTCCCCACAGCCCCACTAGCATTTGTTGTTGGTTGATTTCTTGATAACGGCCATTCATTCTGGAGTGAGATAGAATCTCAGCATTGTTTTAATTTGCATCTCTCCAGTGATGTTGAACATTATTTCATATATTTATTTGCTTATTTTACTTCTTCACCTGAGAAGTGTCTATTCATTTCAGATGCCAATTTTGAATTGGGTCTCCAAATTTGGGGAGGGAGGTCTGACTTTACTGAGTTCTTTATATATTCTGAGGAATAGTTGGCAGAAATTTTTTCCCACACTGTGGGTTGTCTCTTCACTCTGCTGGTGGTTTCTTTTACTGTGCAAAAGCTTTTTAATACAATGAGATCCCAGTTGTTGATTATTCATGATATTTCCTGTGTGATTTTTTTTTTTTTTTTGTAACAGGGATCGAACTCAGGATGTTGGGTTTTCGAGGCAGGTGCTGTGCCACTCAGCCAAATCCCCGGCCCTGTGATTGGGGTTTTGATCATGAAGTCTTTGTCTACACTGATGTCTTCAAGAATTCTACCTCTTCTATCTTCCAGCAGATTTAGTGTTTCTGTTTTAATATTTAGATCTTTGATCCATTTTGATTTTAGTTCATAGTGAAAGATATGGGTCTAGTTTAAATGTTTGGCATGTGGAAAGCCAGTTTTTCCAGCACCATTTATTAAAGAGGCTATCTTTCTTCCAGTGAAGGTATTTGGCTCCTTTATCAAAGATAAGGTGGCTGAGTATGTCTGCAGTTGTTTCTGCATCTTCTAATCTATTCCACTGATCCTCAGGTCTGTTTTATGCCAGTACCATGCTTTTTTTTTTTTTTTTAATCCCAGTAGCTTTGTAGTATAATTTAAAGTCAGGGATTGTGATGCCCCTGCCTTGTTTTTGCTATTCTAGGTTTCTTCCGTTTCCAAATGAATTTTAGGAATGTTTTCTTTAATTCTGTGAGATATACTATGGTATTTTGATCAGGATTGCATTAAATCTGTATAAAAATTTTGGAAGTATGGCCATTTTCACTATATTGGTTCTTCCTACTTAAGAATAAGGGATATCTTTCAATTTTCTGATATCCTCTTCAACCCCCTTTTTCAAAGTACTGTAGTTTTCAATGTAAAGGACTTTTTTCTTCCTTCATTAGATTGATTCCTAGGTTTTTCTTTTTTTTTTTTTCTTTTCTTTTTTTGGATGCTATTGTGAAAGGTGTTGTTTCCCTAATTACTCTCTCAGTGAGTTTGTTTTTGTGTGCAGAAATGCTATTGATTTTTTTTTTTTTTTTTTTTTTTTTTGGTATCAGGGATCAAACTCTGGTCCTTGTGCTTGCACAGCAGGCAGCGAAACCACTGAGCTACATCCCCGGCCTCGATGCTATTGATTTTTGAGTGCTGATTTTTTATTCAGCTAACCTACTGAACCGGGCTATTACATCGAGAAGTCTTTTGGTGGAGTTTTTGAGGTCTTCTATGTAGAGTATCATGTCATCCACAAATAATACTTTAATTTCTTCCTTTCCTACTCTTATTCCTTTCATTTCCTTCTCTTGTCTAATTGCTCTGGCTAATGTTTCCAGAACTATATTGAGTAAGAGTGGTGACAGTGGACATCCTTATCTTGTTCTTGATTTTAGAGTGAAAGCTTTAAGTTTTTGTCCCTTTAGTGTGATGTTAGCTGTTGGTTTGTCATAGATGGCTTTTATCAGACTGAAAGACAATCTATTCCAATTTTCTGTAGAGTTTTTAATCATGAATGGAGGTTGGACTTTGTCAAATGCATTTTCTGCATCTACTGAGAGGATCACATGGTTTTTGTCCTTAGCTATATTAATATGATGTATTACATTCATTGATTTGCATATGTTGAACTATCCCTGCATCCCTGGGATGAATCCTACCTCCTCATGGTGTATAAATCTTCTTGATGAGTTGCTTAATTCTGTTTGCCAGTATCTTATTGAGGATTTTTGCATCTATGTTCATGAGGGACTTTGGCTTCTAGTTCTCTTTTTTGGTTGGATTCCTCTCTGATTTGGTATCAGGGTAATGCTTGCTTCCAGGAATAAGTTTGGGAGTATTGCCTTCCTTTCCATTTCATTAAAGAGACTGAGGAGTAGTGGCATTAGTTCTTCTCTAAAATCAGTGGTGAATTGGCCAGGGCCTGAGCTTTTTCCATAGGACTTTAATTACATCTTCGATTTCATTGACTGATATTGGTTTATTTAGAATTTTTATCTCTTCATGATTCAGCTTTAGTAATTCATATGCATCTAAGAATCTGTCCAGTTCTTCTGTGTTTTCCATCTTATTAGAATACAGGTTCTCAAAGTAGGTATTGTGATCTTCTGGATTTCTGCAGAGTCTGTTGTGATTTCACCCTTTTCATTCCTAATTGAATGGATTTGAGTCTTCTCTTTCTTTTCTTTTTCTTTTTTGATATAAAGGTGGCTAAGGGTTTGTCAATTTTATTTAATTTTTCAAAGAACCAAATCTTTGATTCATCAATTCTTTGTATTATTTTCTTAGTCTCAATTGCATTAATTTCTGCTCTGATCTTTATAATTCCTCCCTCATTTGCGCTTTGGGCTTGACTTGTCCTTCTTTTCTGGAAGCTTGGGATTCAACATCAGGCTATTTATTTGAGCTCACTTTGCTTTTCTAATATGGGAATTCAACACTATAAATTTCCCTTTTAGGACTGCTTCCATTGTGTCCCATAACATGCAGTACATCTTGGCATTATCATTTTAATGTAGAAACTAATTTCTTCTTTAATTTCATCTGTGACTCCACTGGTTGTTGAGGAGGATATTATTAAATTTCCATGTGTTTATGCAGTTTTTTGTGGTTTCTTTTGCTATTGATTTCCAATTTCATTGCACTATGCTCTGATAATATGCATGGAATAATTTCAATTCCTTTGCACTTACTTAAGCACATCCCACATCCCACTGAGAATAATTTGTATTTTACACTTGATCTTAGCCAAAAGGCCAAGAAGTGATAAAAATTTGTATTTTGATGTTATGGCATGGAACACTCTATAAACATCTACTAAGTTTATTTGTTCAAAGGTTTGCTTCAGTTCTAATATTTCTTTGTTCATTTTTTGTCTAGTTGACCTGTCTGTTTGTAACAGGGGGGTACTGAGTTTCCCCCATTACAGTTGTATTAGTGCTTATTTGATTTTTCATGTCTGTTAATTTTTTATACAATTTAGTGTCTTGAAAAGACAAGAATATACAATTTAAAAAAAGAAAGAAATTTTTTAAAGTGTGATTTCAAGCCTGTGGTTATCTTCTGGGGTCTACAGTTCTGTGGTAGTGTCCACTTCAGGGCATGTCTCTGCTTTTGCTGGTAGATAAAGGAGGCAGACAGAGCCCAGATCCATTTTGTATGATCCCAGTAAGCCTGCAGTATGATTAGTGTGGGGAGCTGATTCAGCTCTGCAGAAGCTCAGGCTAATCCTGGTCTCTGTTTGTGGGTCTGTGACTTGAGTTGTTCAGCCCACAATACTATGGGAGTTTCTTGCCAGTTTGAGCTCAGTTCCATGATTCTGGGCATCTCCCAGGGCTGCACTTTACCTGAACACTGGGAACCCTGAGATGAAACCAACTCAATGCTGCTTTGAGTCCCAGGTTCAGGTGGGCCCAGACCAAAATGGCAGCCAATCACTCCCTCCTGGGGACACTTGAACTTGGATCACTCACCAGCCTGCCGCTGCAACTTACAGCATCCACTGCTCCACTCCACTGGTGCATTTCTCCATGGAGCCTTCCAGGGTCCCCTGCCATCACTGCACCTCTAGGCTTGAGGCTCTTCTTTTACACAGAGAGCAAGGAGTCAGGGAGAATGCACAGTTTGCCATCTCCCTCTTCTCTGCCTTGAGGTCTATCACCTCACTCTCCCTGTGGGCTCCAGTTCTCCCCTCAGAACTTTCCTGGGTCTCAGGGATCCACCTCCTTCCTCCTTCTCTTCCCCAAATTGCTATATGCCATTGTCTGATCTCCCAATCTCAGAGAGGCTGGTTTGCCGCTGCTCAATGCTCTGCATCTTCTTGGAAGTGATCAGGATTTCAGACTTATCAAGTGTCCCAAAGTAAGATTTGAAGGGGTTTTAAGCAAGTGATGTAATCAAATTTCCATTTTAAAAAATTGCTTTATCTGGCTGGGGTATGGAGAACTAAACTGGTCAAGTGTAGATATAGAATAATGAAAGCATTGCAGTGGACTAGGAGGAAGGCTAACTGAGGTCAAGTCGGAGGTGGAGGTGGTCTTCTGGATCCACTGGAGATGGAATCAGTGGAAGCTGGTGAGTACCTCCAACGAAGGGCATGAGATATGGTTGGTACAGAACTTGGGTGGAGTTCCCCAGGAAAGAGTAGTTTGGAGTGGTGCAGTTCTGGATAGCTAAATTTGAGATGTGTTTAAAAACAACCAAGTAGATATATATAGATATAATATTTATATTTATATATATTCTATATGTATTTAGATATGTGGTTTAAATTGGGCTCAAATATTGGCTGTACTATACACTGTATGGTATATGACACTGAATAAAGTTGCTTATTTTTCCTTGATTCTTTCAACTGTAAAACAGAGTTAACATAACCTGTAATGGCTGCATAATAGTCTACTGGCTTATTACATCTTATTGGTTGGAAGTACAGACTTGGGACCTCTAATTGTCTGTGTTTGGGGCCTGCTCCACCCATGGATAGAGTTATATGACCTCAAGAAAGTTACTTAATCTCTTTGAGTTTTATTTTGTTAATCCCCAGGTAGGGATAATAATAGCACGTATCTCACAGTGAAGTCATAGAATCATTAACTAATGTGTGCATTAGACAATAAATACACAATACTCAGGGCTAGCACATAAAAAGCAGACATCTTAGTTTCTTTCTTGTTGCTAAGACAAAATACCCAATATTCAAAGTTAAAGGAGGAAAGGTTTATTTGGCTCACAGTTTGTAGAGGTTTCAGTCCATAATCAGCTGGCTCCAAGGTGGGGCAGCACAGCAGACAGGCACGACAGGGGAGAAACAGCTCACTGCAGAAGGTAGCAAAGCAAGCAAGGGAAGACCACAGTTCTTTCTGTCCCTTATATCTTATCCAGGCTACTTAGGGCAGGTAGCACTCACACCCTTAATCCTAGTGCCCTTGAGCCTAGCATTGCACCATGAATCAATCCCAGCATCACACACTCTAGATCCAGCCACCTCTGAAAAAGCCCCACCTATGTCTTCATGAGGCTTTGGGGAGGACATCTAGACACAAGCATAACAGCAGTTATAAGTGGTAACTAATACTCTCATTTTGCAGTGTTGACATAAAGAGATGAGATAATGCAAATAAGTACTAGATAGTATTAAATGCTCAAAGAATATTACTAAAGAAAGTGTCCTTGTTGTTCTAATAAACAAGATGTTGATTTAACTTTTCACTTTTATATGGATTAGATTAACCTGGGTACTTTTTCAGTATGGGAAAGCCCACTAAACTGCCCAGAAGTTAGAGATGGGTGATAAAGGCCAGTGAACATTGCTGGAGGAAAGGAAGAGGGAGAAAGAACATCTAAGGGAGAGGCACAATCCATGCTAGAGAAACAGAATGTAATCAGCAGTTTGACATTCAGGGCAGACAGCGCAGCAGACTGCATAGTGGAGCAGTGACATTGGATGCTAGGGACAAAACCCCACTGACGTTATTTTACTCTAAGGTACAAAACCCCACTGATATTGTCTTACTCTAAGGAACAACCAAGAAATGGGGACATGAGTTTGAGTCCATATAAAAGTACCATGAGCTCTTTGTGGGTGCCATACCCTCTAGTCCTTCATTCACCCGTGCACTCATTCATTTTCTAATTTATTCAACAAGTATTCACTGAGTGCCAGGCAGTAGGGACACAGAAGCCAGTAAAGGGACGGACTTAGTATGTAGTAGAGTTTGATGTGGAGGTAGGGGCAGGAAAAACTAGTCAAATATATGGGGTCAGATTCTGTGGGTCAAAAGGAAGCAAGGGCCTCAGCAATTGTGGACATAGGTGCACAAGGCCCGGGGAGGGAGTGCTCCCAAAGAGCAGGATTCAGGGAGAGCCTTGGCCCCTGTCATTCTGTGCCTCACTTTCCCATCCTTCACAGTTTAAGGAAATAAGAAGGAAAAGTTTCTATTGGACCTAGGAAGATCATATATTTACTAACTCAATGTATTATTTCCTAGGGCTACTGTAACAATTTAACTGAAACAAATGGGGTGCTTTAGGGCAACAGAAGTATATTCTTATACTTCCAGAGGCAAAAGTCCAATACCTGCAGGGCCACATTCCTTTGATGTCTAATGGGGAGAGCCTGTTACTTGCCTCTTCCACAGGTGGCTGCCTCTGCATTTCTGACCTTCTTACCTCAATCCTTGCCACTGTCTTCTCTTCTTCTGTCTCTTATAAGGCCACTTGTCATTGGATTTGGGGCCCTACTGGGTAATCCAGGATGGCCTTACCTTTAATTTAAATATATGGGCAAAGACTCTGGCCATTAGGACATAAACATATCTTTTTTGGGGTAGGGGGTTACCATTCAGTACATTATACCCAAGAAAGTCTCTTTAGTTTTCTTTTGTCTTTGTTATGGACTTTCCCACATTCCTCATCTATTTGTTCTGTAAGTTGAAGTGTTGTCTTTTAGAAGTGTGTGTGTGTGTGTGTGTGTGCATACGTGTGTGTTGTCACTCTTGTTGTTGCTTTTTGGAGGCAGTATATGCACAGAATTCAGCGAGGCAGATGACAGAATTATCTGAGGTAGAGAGGTTCACATGGCCATAGTCATGATGGTGGCCTGAGAACAAGTGGACGCTGACATCTATGCTGCTGTTGTAATGACTAAATAGATTAAATTTCTGGAATAATTATTAACATTATGTTGGCCAAATGTCAAATAGATTAATGTAAACAATATTAATAATCTGGAAAATTGAAATAGTCTTTTATTTGTTCCCTTTCCTATCCTTACTGTACATAGCTAAGTTGCCTTCCTTATTCATACTTTCACTCACACTTTTTGTTCTTTTTGTAGTTTAAGTCTTTACTGTGGTATAACATACATGCAATAGGTGCAAAAGCTTTAAGTTTAGATATTAGTCATACACTATTAATCTTTACATATGTGTGCACCCAGGTAACCACCATGGACATCAAGTACCTAAAAGGCTCCTCACACTTCTTCCCATTTAGTAGCTTCCTTCTCCAAACCAACTACTCTTCTGAGCTACATCACTATAGACTAAGTGCTTATTTTTAAACTTCTTATAAAACAATATAGTATGCTGTTATGAGTATCAAAAAATCACACAAATGACCATGAGATGAAGGTTTAGTTGCCAGCCTGTGACACTTTAGAAAGACAGTGGAATTTTTAGGAGGTGAGGCGGGGCTCAGTGGAAAAAAAATAGGTCTCTGGGCCCCCTGAGGAGGCTCCTGGAGCTCTGGCCCCTTGTTCTCTCTTTTTGGTTCCCAGTCTCTGTGAGGTGGGCAGGCCTCCTCGCCATCCATACTCTGCTATGATGTTCTGCTTTGCTGCAGAGCGGAAAGCAGCAGAACCCAGCAGCCATGCACCAAAATCTCTGACACTGTGAAGAACCAAATTAAACCTTTCTGCCTTTTTAGTTGTTTACCTCAGGAATTCTGTCATAATGCCAGATAGCTGACTAATATATATACATTTTTTTTTAAGTTTCAATACTTTTTTTTTCAATATTATGTCTGGGTGATTTATCCAGCCTCTTCTGGGAAGCTGTACTTCAGTCTTTTCACTCCTGTATATTATTCTACTATATGATATACCATGATTTATCCAGTCATTGTAGTTTGTGTGGTTTCCATTTATGAGCTACCATGAAGAAAGGTGCTCTGAGCCTTCTTGCATATGTCTTTCAGTGAACTTGTGTATTCTGGGAGAGGCACTGTTGGGCCACTGGTATGTTTGTTTCTAGTATACACTGCTCCAGAGTCTTCCTAAGTAGCTTTTCCAGTTTTCACTATATCTGGTCCATGTTCTTACTACTTCAAGACCATCAAGCTTTTAAATCTGAACTATTCTGGTGGGTATATAGTAGTATTTCATTGTGATTTGTTTGTTTTGAGGCAGGGCATTGTTATGTAGATCAGGCTGGCCATAAAATCACTACATATCTTTTGACTGGGGAGTGTTCCAGTCAACCCACTTATACTCTTTCTGGGTATCTTTCTCAAAGAGTTAAACAGTTAAAAGTGATAACATGCATATAGCAGAACTCATAATAGCTAAATCTTGGAAGCAGTCTATTTACTCATTAACAAATGAATAAAGAAATGTGGTATATATACATAATGGAGTACTATTATGATATATGTACATATCCATACTATGAAGTACAGCAATAAAAAGGAAAAATTTTAGTCTTTTGTAGGAAAATAGATGCATATTTCGAGATGATAATCTAAGCAAAATAAATCAGAGAAATTTAAATATTGCATGGTTTATCACATAAGAGAAACCCAAAATATAAATAATTTAAAAAGTTAAAAGATAGGTTATAGGAAACAGGAGGTAGACTTTTGCAGATGGGAAGGGGATCTAGGAATGCAGGGAGAGGGAAAGGAGGAAGGGAGAAGAAAGGGGAAGTAAAAAGGGCTAAGATATGATATGTATATGTACCAGCTCCCCACAATGAATGTATTCATTGTATATCACAAACAAATACTAATTAAAATAAATTCACTGTGTAGCCTAAATTGACCTTGAAGTCATGGTCCTCCTGCCTCAGCCTCTAAGTGCTGGGGTTATTGGTGTGTGCTACCAAGCCTGGCTTTTCACTCTGGTGGTAAGTGGTATTTCCCTAAGACTAATGATGAGCACTGTGTCAAAAACATATTCTATTTAGGTATCCTCTTTTGTCAAGTGCCTGTTTGGGGGTTGTCTTTTTCCTTTTGATTTACAGGGGCTCTTTATAGATTCTAAACACAAGTTTTCCCTGTAGAGTAATATTGTCCCAATCTGTAACTTGTCTTTTTATTTTCTTAATTATACATTTTACAGGTTAGCGACATTTTTCTATAAAGAGCCAAAGAGTAAATATTTTAGGCCTTCCTTCTAGGTCAGATGGTCTCTTCCAACTACTCAACTATGCCATTGTGGCACAAAGGCAGCGAGAAAAGCATTGTTAAGTTGTTAAGTGAGTAAGTTTAGCTATGGCCCAATTACCTTTATTTATGGACATTGCAATTTGAATGTCACATACATTTCACATATCATGAAATAGTCTTCTTTTAGTTTTTTCAACCATATAGAAATGTAAAAACTTTTCTTAGCTTACAGGCTATACAAAGACATAGACTGCATTTGGTTCACAGACCATATATTGGCAAGCTCTAGCCTATTTTTACATTTGATCTTAGCCGAAGGGCTAAGAAGCGATTCTCTGGTATATTTTTATGTTATTAATTTTAATGAATTCCAATTTATTAATCTCTTCTTGTCATCAGTGCTTTTTGTTCCTATATAAGAAATCTCTACCTATTGCAAGGTCATGAATATATTCTCCCTTTGCTTTATTCTAGTAAGTTTATTTTATCACTCATGTTTGTCTATGATCCATCTGGAATTAAGGTTTGTGTATGATGTGAAGTAGAGGTTTTATACTTTTGTTTCTGTGTACTCAATTTTGCATGTGTATGTGTGTGTGTTACTGGGGAGAGAACCCAGGTCCTGGCACATGCTAAGCATGTGGTGTACCACTGAGTGATTTCTCCTCATCCTATTTTATTTTGAGACAGTGTCTCACTAAGTTACCCAGGTTGGCCTTGAACTTGTAATTCTGCTGTCTCAGACTTCCAAGTAGCTGAGATTACAGGTGTGCACCACTATATCCTTCTCCTTTTTGAGCTTCATTATGCAACTCTGATTTATCTGCTCCACCTGAAACCCTGTATTAAACTCACAAATCTCTTCCAGTCATGTACTCAACCACTACTTTGTGAAACCTTACGATGTACCACACTAAGCATATGTTTTGGTTTGTATCTGAAGAAAATTATAGTCCTTTTAAAGAAAACAATTAAACTTTTATGAGAAAATATAATAAGTGCTATGAAAATACTACAGGTTTTTGCTTATATATTTTTCCCCTTACTAAAAATGAGTAACTGAGCCAGGGATTTAGCTCAGTGGCACTGTTTCTGCCTCACAAGTGCAAGGTCCTGAGTTCGATCCCCAGTACACAAAACAAAACAAAACAAAACAATACAAAGAAACCAAAAATGAGTTATTGAAAAAAGAGATCATAAGTTTTACTTAATTATCTCTAGTACCTAGCATGAATCTTAGCATAGAAAAGGTGCTATGAAAAGTTGACGAATGATTAAATGAGGAATAAATGCACACACACATATATAATGAATAAAATATACACCTATGAATGCAATGAAAATGTATTTAGTATGTGTATACATATGAATTCAATGAATAAATACACATAAATGTGTGTATAGAGACACAAAACTAAAAAAATACACTTTTGAAATCAGTAATCTTACTCCTGTGTACTTTAGACAGAGGACAAAGTTTGTCAGCATAGATTAATGATTAAAATCTTGAAGTCCTGAATCAGATTACCTGGGTTCAAATCCAGGCCCCATAACTTAGCAGCTGGGTAATCTTCAGCCAGTTACTTAACTTCCCAGGCTCCAGTAACCTCAGCCATAGAAGGGGAAACTTTCCTCATCAGGCTGTTCAGAATATTAAATCCTAAAGGCTCCACGAGGACTGTTTTTAAATGTTTTGCTTACTGCTTTACCCTTAGCTCCTAGAATATTTGAAACGTAGTAGAAGCTCAATAAAGACCTATTGAGTGAATATCCAATATGTAGAGCACCAAAATCTAGTAAGTGTTGGGTATTATTTTATGCATGATATAAGAATTTTGATTCTCATTCCAACATCCCTGTCCCCCAATCACAATCCTCACTCTGGGAGCAAGAGGACTTTTCTACAGTGACACTAGGTGGCAGTATCAGTCTCCTTATGAGTTGAAGTTTCACTAGAGAGAAAAATTCTCTGCAGCATCTTGGAAATTTCTCCAGCAACTGTAGATTCTGGTTTTTCGTTTTAATGCACAACACAAACTTGAGTTATCATAAGATCAGCTCTTGGCCGGCCTGCTTTGCAGCCTTCCAGTAGGAAGGTGTAAAGATGACCTGACTACACAGCTTCTAGGTGCCTAGTAACACTGCTGTTTTGTATTACAGCCCTCCTTTTGTATTTAGCTCTCGTTTAGTGTTCTTACAGCTCTTTGCAACAAAGTGCTTGGCAACCCAAAGTTGTTTCAGAGACACAAGGTGCAACAATGTTGCTCCCTTCCAATCTCCAAGAAAGGACAAAACAAAAAAAACCCTCTGGGGTTGGTAGTGCAGTGAGGGTGATTCTGGAGTCCCTCTGAGCAGCTCTGCGAAGCCACTGGACGCGCACCTTGTGAGCAGCTCCGTGGTAGTGGAGGGAGGTGAGGCATGAAAAGGGACCTTGCTTTAGAATGAACAAGGCTGCTCCTAGCTGACACCCCCGCACGTCTCATGTCTTCCAGACTCAGTCCCTATATTTCTAAAATGAGTGTAATAATCTCTGCGCTACCTGGTTGGAGACGAGACCAGTGACTGGAAGTGACGTTATAAACTGTAAAGGGTATACGCTGTTTGTAAACTGAAGCATTTCTACACTCTACAGTGCATGAGCTAATGTTAGAATCATTGCTGTTTTATCTGCAGAGGAAAAACCAGTTCCATCCAGTTTAAATGGGCTTGCCTCCATTCTCTCATCTGTAAATGGGAATAATGATAGCAACTCCATCTATTTCAGTGAGCTGAGACAAAAAAAAAAAAGATGCGAAAGTACTTTTTAAATGAAGGTACTCTCTCACTTGTACAAGATTGTTAGTTTAAGCAGGTGAGTTTTCTTGACTTCACAAACAATCCTGAGAAAAACAATTATAACTAAATTATCTTCAAAGTCAGCATCTTTGATTTACTGCTTGCAGAAACTTCACGAAATTAAATATTTAAAAGAAACAGGAATAGGATGGGGGCTGTAGCTCAGTGGTAAAGCATTTACCTAGCATGTGAGAGGCCCTGGGCTCAATCCCAGCACCACAAATACATTAAAAAGAAATTTAAAAATAGAAAGGATAGAGATACTAAAGATGATATTGCATTTAGGAAAGGATAAATAAAATTAAATGATTTATTTGAAGTTGATACTTCTTCAATGCTTTTTGAATACCTGTATTTCAGTTAGGTATATTGTAGAAATAGTGTTCGTTTGATGCTTTGGTTATTTTTTTTGGCTTTGCAGTGCTGGGGACTGACCAGGGCCTCATACATGTAGGGTACCAAGTGCTCCATCCCTGTGCTACAGTGAAGCTCTTCAATGATCACTTAAAATGTTAAACATTCAGCTAACCTATCGTATACTAGGTATTTTAGGTATATTATTTTATTTTACAATTTTTTAGTCTTCTCCAGAACCGAGGAAAAATGTGAGCCCCATTTAAAGATTGAGGAAATTGAGGTTACTCAGAGAGGTTACTCAGCTTGTCTCAGGTCTAATAGCAGATCCAGGGTTTTCCGACCCCCAAATTCCTGCTCCTTCTGGCTTTTTCTAGGGAGGGTTACTGTGGGCTTCTCCATTTGGTGGTAGGATTAACTCATAATCTTAAAGTAGCAACCCAGCAAGCTTTAGTTAGTAAATACCACAGGTGGAATGTAACCATTCTGAAGAACCTGGATAAACAGGTGCTTCTTAGCCAAAATGTCATTTGTCTTCTTAAATTAACTGCAAGAGCTTAAAAAATTTGGGCACTGACTTTTTCAGTATACAATTTTATGCAGAGATTCAACTAATTTTTCCTTGAATATTTCCAGGGTCAACTCACACCTTTAAAAAAATAAAAATGATTAATTATTAGATGTTAGGAGTTAGAAAAAAAATACTAAGTAAGAAGAGTTCTTAGAAATAAAGGCCATTTAAATCTCTTGGGAGGTATCAGTTATTTGAGAATGATGTTCTGTTGTTGCTACACATAATAAGTTAATCTTAAAAGGCATTTATCCCCGCTGATGTAAAAGTTTTTACTTGGACTAGCTCAGTGAACTGGATGTCATTTTCATGTATGAATTTTGGTAAGCTGTGTTTACCAGGAATTTTAATTACTTCATTACTTTGAAATGACACCATCCTAAACTATTGAGTCTGTTTCATTGCGTTTTACTTGTTGGTAAGAGTGTTCAACTTTAAGGTTTTAAGTCAAGCAGGAGAAGAAAAGAAGAATGAAAAAAGAAAAAGAAAAAAGAAAATTAATGCCAAGAGGCCTTCAAATTTATGTATCTTGTCAGGCTGTTTATTTCTGATTATCTAAGTGTGATACTGACACATACTTTCTGACTTATTCAACCCAGCTGTAAGAGTATTTGTAGTAGTCTGTTCCTTGAAGATATATTCAAATAAAATATTTGTTAGCACAGATCTATATGTAACAATTAACACTATCTTATTTATGAAAAAATAGCCCTCGGAGCTTGTAAATGGAAATATAGAACTCTTCCTTAAACATGCATTACCACCACCACCCCCCAATCTACTTTGAGAATAATAGATTTTTATCTTTCTTAAGAAGTAGTTGGTTTTAACTGGAGAAATTTAAAGGAAAATAGGTTTCTAGTATCTAATCTAAATATTGGCTAATCTTCCCCAGCAACTTTGAGAGAACTCAACAATCGTGGGTGAGTTATGATACTATTTTAAAAGTCATCTCATAGAGGGCCGGGGATTTAGCTCAGTGGTTTCACCGCCTGCTGCGTAAGCACAAGGACCCGAGTTCGATCCCTGGCACACACACACACAAAAAGTCATCTCATAGGTAAGGAAAAGCTGATAGGAAGCAGAGGGACATGTCTAAAATTCATTAGCTACTGTTTCTTTGGGTTTGGATTTCACATTCTTTCTTGAGGTATCAAAGTCAAGCTTCCCCTGCAAACAAGAGTTAACAATCTTTTTTTTTCTTTTTTCTTTTTGGTACCGGAGTTCAAACTCGGGTCCTTGCAAGAGTTAACAGTCTTTGAGAGACAAATTATGGTCACTTGTAAAAAGTAAAATAAGACATGGCGATGATATAGGGCATATGATATAGGACCTCCAAATAATGTAAGGGAAATATTATAACTCCCAACTTCCTAGATGTCCGAAACACCAAGTTTGTGTTATCTAAAATGAAAGAATGAATTCTAGGAACAACAGAGGTTAGGAGTAGGAAAAATTTGAGAGAAAGATAGCTTCTGTCTAAGAATGACATAAGGGGTTCTGGAAAGTGGGTGGCCTGCCAACCCCGCTTCTCAAGGGTGTTTTATTGAGCAAAGCCACCAGGTGAGGTGAGTTCAAGGTGGGACAAAACTGTAGTCAACTAATAAGATGAAAAGTATAGTCGCTTAGGTAACCATTCAATGGTCAGCCAATAAGATCACAACATTAGTCACTTAGGTAATATTGATTAAATGGGGATCAAATGGAACGAACAAGGACTTCCTGGAAGGAATGGGCTGGGGAGGTTTTGGTCCTCACTCAAGGTGTTTGATGCCTATTTAGAACATTAATCAGTACTATTCATCCCTAGGGGAAGTATGTGAGTGTAGTAGTTCCTCTTTTTGCATCCCGGCCTGTAATAAATGGGCCTCAATTGTCTTCTGTATTGACTCCCTTTCTAAATGCCTATAACATATCCAACTAACTTAGCTGTCTACAATAGTGATAGATGAGCAACATGCAGGGCTCTGTGAGAGACATTGTTGCTCAGGACTTTTGGAGCCCAAGGAGAGAAAAGATCAAAAAGGTTGCAGTTACCTTGGCTGGAATTCCAAAGACTTGGTTAGAAACTTCAAGGATGATTATAATTACAAAGAGGGTTGCATGGCCAAGGAAAAGTCACTGGAACCCTGGATTCCTTTTAGCATCATTAGTTACAAGATCAGTCTTGCATTGTTTCTGCTATGTTAATATGGAAAGTGATCTAAGAAATCTGGTTCCTTGTACCTGCTCCAGCTAAAAGGAGGGTGCTATGTGTGATTGGCAGCTGGACGCTTATGCTCCAAAACTGCCTGGAGATGAAGTGACCCTTGCTTCCAGGAGACAGCAGTGTTGCCTTTGTTTGCTGGTCCTGCTTCTTGTTAACCAGTCCCAGATGACTAGTTTTTGCTAACTAGAACACCAAATCAGACCGAGATAAGCATTAGGAGAGTGTTATAAACAAAGTGTTGAGGCCGAAGTTAATTCTGTGCAGGGGTCAAGAAAGGGCAGACAGGAGGTGACCTTTCAGAGGATGCTGGAGCAGGAATAGCATTTTGCTAGCTAGGGGAGGGGCGGGAAGGGTGTGCACTAGGCACAGGGTAGGAGAGCAGCAGTGTAGGGTGTGAGAAGACTGTTCAGGAAAGGGTAAGCAGTTAACCGAGGGCTGGATATATAAGGTTACTGAACCCGGAACAAGTCACTGTAAGAAAATATGCGATCCATACCATGCTTCAACAAACTACATTTTTCTGAAAGACATTTGGAAGAAGTGTCCAGTTACTGTCCACTGTATGCCCAGCTCCATGCTAGGGACAATGGAAGGCCCTTGTCCTAGAAGTGCTCATTCCCTATCTGGAAGGAAAAAAAAACCCCTCACAATTAAAAACAATATGACAGTTTCCAAAGAAGAGCATTCAGTGGCTTGAACCTCCAGGCCCAAAACAACCAGCCAGGGTGCACATACCCCTGGAGGTCAGCTGGGATAGCAGAGGGCTTGGAGGGTGGGCTTGGGATTCCTGCATCCAGCATTGGAAATAAAGGTCACAGCTAAGTCTAACAGAGCACTTTCTATGTGCCAGGTGCAGTGCTAGAAGCTCACATGGGTCAGCTAATTAAATCTCTGCAGTACCGTATTCGGGAGCAACAGCTAACATCTCTCAGCTGACTCAGGGAAACAGAGGCACGGCTGCATTCAAACCCCGGGGACCTGGCTCTCGGGTCCCACAGTCCTGTTCGCCTCAGTTCTTCTGAATCTAGTACACCACCCGTGAGGAGCACTTAGATCTTAAAATAACTAACGGGTATCCCTTAAAACTTGCATTTTTAGAATAGTCCAACTCAAATCAAATAAAGATTCGTAAGCTCCAAATTTGTAAATGAGGAGAAAAAGCACGGTCGTACAGCTCTAAACTTCTGCCTGACCCAAGGCAGGCCAGAAAATGTTTCTTGTATTTAAATACATAATTTTTCCTTTCGGGACAATTTGGTCTTTCTGAACGCTAGGGGCTCCCGGATTCTCTGGTTCGAGAATAACTTTTCCTTTTAGGAGTTTTTTTTTTTTTTTTTTTTTTGGAAGGGGGTGGGGGAAATGTGACCTTAATTATCCTACGTTTTAGGCAGCTTAAGAAAGGGGCTGTACTTTCGGAATCTCATTCGAGCCAAGGAAGGAGGCCCTCTCTCTCTCTCCTTCGCTCTTTTTAAAGGAGCTCGTGAAATAAAAGTGCAGAAAACAAACCGAACGATCGCAGCGGCAGCAGGAGGAGGAGGCGGAGGTGGAGGCGTAGCTGGAGTCCGGCCGGCGCTGCGGGGCTGCGGAGCTCTGCGCTGCTCCCATTCATTAAGCGACCAGAGGCGGAGGAAGGTGGCCGGGAGCGCGCGTCGCCCACTCGCTCTCGCGCACAGACGCCTGCCAGCCCCCCGCGTCCCGGGCAGCAGCGCGCTGCAAAAGTTTCTGCTGGGGTCCGGCGCTCTTCCCCTTGGACTTTCGAAGGATCTGGGGTTGCGAGAGGAGAGAAGGCGCCCACAGGGAGCAAAGTCAGCGCCGGCTGCAGCTGTACGCGGGCGGCCGAGTGTGAGGCTGCTGTCTCGGCGGGAGGCACGGGCCGCAGCCAGCGCCATGCAAAACTACAAGTACGACAAGGCGATCGTGCCCGAGAGTAAGAACGGCGGCGGCCCGGCGCTCAGTAGCAGCCCGCGGAAGAGCTGCAGCAAGCGCGTGCTGCTCATCTGCCTCGACCTCTTCTGCCTGTTCATGGGTGAGCCGCCCCTGCCCGGCCCCGCAGCCCCTGCCCGGCCCCGCTCGCGCCCGGGGCCCGGCGCTCCGCCCCTGGGGAGCCGGGCAGGGCGCGCGGAAGCGCCGGGGTAGATCTTCAGCGGAGGCGAAGGGGCTGAGCCGCGATCGCAGCCGACGCGTAGCTCGTAGCCTGCACCCGAGTCCCGGGCGCTCTGGGGGCCTCGCCTGGCTGTGTGTAAACAGCAGCCCTTCCGCCGCCGCAGCCCTTCTCTCTCGCGCCCCGCGCGCCCCTGCAGTGCTCAGTCCCGGTCCCGGCTCGGTGCTCGGTGCCGGTCCGCAACCCCCCGAGTGCCTACTGTGCGCCAGGTGGTGGGCGGTTTCGCGGAATGTTTTAATTAGCTCTCTGCCCGAGTCGGTGCCAGAGGGGTTAGGTGACCCATTTCACCAAATACCCCGAGGAGAACCAAGCCAAGGTCTTGCTCAGAGACCCTGATTGGATTGCGCTCCTGGAAAGTTGAGGCGCCGCGTGTGATGTTTTCCAAAGTAGCTGGAAGCTCCAGCTAGCAGGGTGGTGGGAGTGAAGGAGGGGGAGGGGAGGAGAATTTATGGACTCAGTGGGGGCTGGGAGAGGCGACTGCCGCATCCTCGAGAGTTCCAAGGTTGAAGTCAGCGTAGGGTTTTTTGTTTGGGTTTTTTGGTGTTGTTACTGTTGTTTTTAAGCGAATCATGGTGTAATGGAAAGCGCCCGGGACTTGTCAGGGAACGCTGCCACTCTGCCACTCGCTGAGTGTACCACCGACCGGTCTCCAGGCCTCAGTTTCCTCCGCAGTTGGTTGGGTGGGTTGAAGTAGATGCTCTCCAAGGCTCCTCCCTGCATTAAGAACTCGGATTGGGTCCAGGAGCTGTTCTGCCAACTCTGCTAACTGAAGAAACATCAGTGTTCCCAGTTCAGTTCCCTTAAAATAGAAGTCCTGCGCGGAGACGTGAGTCCCTTTGAAATAGGCTTGTCCGCGCGGATTGGGCCAACCTGGGACGCCTGGGGCCGTGGTGAGCTTCCTTGGTGTTCAGGATTCTTTGTGTAGTCCTGATCTTAGTGTCCAGTACCCTCTTGCCCTTGGCCTGACTGAACCATGGGAAGGTGAAAGCCGAAGGAAGATGGGATTCATAGAGTCTTAACAGCAGAGTGGCCCCCTCTGATAAGGAGAGACCGCTGGAGAACAGTTGTGTTGTGCGGGAGGAAGAGAGGTCGCCGCAATTCAGGTGGCATGTCCCATTCCCAGCTCTCTTAAAATCAGTTCAATTTTAGGATGCTATGTGAAGGAATTGTCACTGGAGGGCCCACCTTCCTGGTGGCAGCTGGCTTATTGTCATGCAGAGTGGGACAGATTAGTACTTCAGGTCTCGTGACCGAGCTGTAGAACTTTTAAAAGACCCTCCCAGGGCCTGGGGGCACTACAGGGAAACTCTGAAGGCACGGACACTGCGGTAAACTTGCCTGCCACTTCCCAGTGTTGAGTGCTGTGTTTTGTTGTGGGTAGGCAAGTTTTTCTAGGCTGGCTGTGAGAGGTACCCTCTGGCCTCTTGCTTGTGTGATAAAGAATTGTACAATTTCATTGTTCTCCTCCTTCTTTGCACTCCTGATTTCAGAAGGCAGACCTAAGAGATGATGCATTCTTATTAAAGGAAAGAAACGTGAAGGAATTTGCAAAATGATGACGTTCCTGACAGCTGTGGTAGTTTAGCTAGAAAGGGGTGTGTGTGCTTTCACTCTGTAAGTAAGGTGCGCCGACTATACCTACGTCCTCTTCCCCAGCCGCAGCTGTTACTGTAAACCTTTCTGCTTACTATGCTTATTCAGTTGGTGTTATGTTCCAGCAAACGGCTGTAGTTCCAAAAGCAACCTGATGTCAGGACCATGCATTTTATTATGAGAGGCATCTGCTGGCCTTTTTAAAGGTCTGTGTGTCTTGCCATTAAAACCATGACAACACTAACATTTTGAGTCATTTGTTGATCGGTGCCTTCCCTAAGCACAGATCAGGTTCCAGTGGCGCCAATTAAGTCCCCCTCTAACATCTTTAATGGGAAAAACTGTCAGATAAACATTGTGAGATACTCCTGCAAGAGAACTCTGTATGTGGCTTCCAAAAGAAAAATTAATACACAGCATATGACTTTAATATTCCACACACTGCACACCTAAAAAAATTGTTTCTACTTAGTTCACTCTCTGCCTAAACTGTCAGTGTGATTTAATTTTTGTAGTTTATTGATCATATGGCCTGGATTATAAGGTACTAATATATTAAGAAGAGAGACTGTTTTCTGTTTATTCTCCCACAGGAATATATACCAAGCCTCAGCTCCTAATATCTGGAAAAAATAAAAGTTAATGTGCTCTGTAAGTGTTATGTAAGTGGAAATATGCAAGTAGTTTAACTTGCTTCACATACCTTTTTGGAATGTTTTATTCTGGATGAAAAAACAAAAGGCAGAAAGAACTTAGTGTCAGAGAACCGCAATGGGAGCTATCTTTGAATAGCTGTCTTTGCCAACTGGTTCTTTCTAAATATGATTATGAGTCTTCTCGTGGTAGTTCTTAGGAAGTTCATTGTATTTTTGTTTCCATTAAGTAACCTTTATCACCTGTTTTTTGCACATTGATTCTGGTGTCTGGGGTTCTATGAGAGCAGAGAGAAGATTCCCAGGCAGAAATAGAGTTCCACCTACTTGTCTCTCTAAGTGCTATTAGCCTCTTTTTAAAAATATAAGTTAATTATATACTTGTCCCTGGAAGACATGTCCATCTTTGAGACCAGAAAACCAAGTCTCAAGGAAGAGAAGGACAGATTCTCGCACTGAAGTCAGTTTGAATTCCTTCTGACTACTCAGGTTAGCAAGGGCAGCCCTCATGTGGAAAATGCTGAAGCTCAGTTTGTAGCAAGTCCTTCTGTTCCACATTTCCCAGTTACACATGGGCTCCAAAACTGGCCCCAAAGAGGGCCAACTGTTCTGCCAGTGATACAGAATTCAGGTGATCAGCACCATTTTAATTAATTTGGTTGTTTCAGAATGTTTTCGGATATTTTGCAATTAATTGGTTGAGGTAAAATTTTAGACCTGGTTCCATATATAGGATACATGGAATCATCATGTATTACTCTATTTAAATTTATTGTACTGTTTAAATATTACACTGTTTAATAGTGAGAAGAGGAAGGCTTGGTGTAAGAAGGAATGGGAGTCTTGGAGGAAGAAGCTTCAGATTCCAGGCTGTCTCATGGCCCCAGTCTGGTTCTGTGGTTGTGGACAGGAAGGTTTTCTCTGGGTTTTAATTTTTTCCATCAGCAAAATGACTGGTTGATTGGGCTTATGTCTGATGTTAGACATGCTGGGACCAATGTCCAGCAGAGCAGAAGGACACATTTGCTGAATGTCTTCCTTACCTGTACATTCTGCTGAGCTTGTCACTGTCCAGTGTCTTGTATTGCCATTATGTTGCTATGTGATTTGGGAAAAATTCACTTGACCATTCTTGCTTTGATTTCTTTATCACTGCAGCGAAGGACAGAGACTAGACCATTGCTCAGACTCCTTCTAACTATCCCCTTTAAATCTATCCTAGTAGATACTCATTGCTCCTCGAAGACTATAACTTCAATCAAATTGTGCTATGTTTGGCCAAAGAATCAGTGTTGGAAGATTAGCCTAAATGGGTGTTGATTCTGGAGAGAAAGTAAGCATTGCTTTTATGAGAGTTAATCCACTATGCTAAAGAACTGGCTAGATTTTTTTTTTCTTTGCCCATTGTGCCCCTTTACCTGCTCCTTGAAATTTATAGCAATCACAGGCTAACAAATAAGCACAACATGTGGCTTTCCCCATCTTTTTGCTCAGTACATTCACTACCTGTTTCCGATTACGAATAGGCTTTTTTTTTTTATTAAATTCTTTTATTGGTACATTGTAGGTATACAACACAATTACATTTCTCATTGGGAATTGTACCTTTACATAATGCATCTTGGTTCTTATTTTTTCCCCATTCCTAGCCCTCCCTTCACCCCCTCCACCCTTCCCTATTTACAAAGACTTTATTTCCATTTTTTCCATTGATCATCATTTTTCCTTTCCCTTCTTTCCTTTCCCGTGCCCCTCCCACTACCCCTACCCCTTTGGACCTTTTCTTCCTATTTTGCCTTATCAATTAACGAATAGGCTTTGATAAATTAATCTATCATTGAGTCACAGAATATAGAAACAAATTTTCACCAACCAGCTGTTGCACTGTCTAGCAAAACATTCTACATGGATTGAAAAAAAAAAAACCAAGAAGGGAACTCAATTCAGTAGATCTACGTTGTAGATCAATTTAGTAGATCTGTTGAGTTTTCTAGGACGGTGGAAAACCTCTGTTGCCTTCTTGTCCAAAACTACTAGTTATTTTTTCTCTCCTAGCTGCTTTCTTCCATAACATTTTCTTATTTTAAGAGATATACCATGAGGATAGCTGCCTTTGTGGGAGACTTTGGTGGCCTTTTCCATTTTTAGCCCTTTTGATTGCCTGTCAATTTTAGATTCTTCCTTTACCCCTTCCTGTGCAGTTGTTTGGGCTGGCAGACCCAGTTGGTCACAGCATGCCGCTAATGAGACCTCAGTGAAGGCTTCTTCACCATGTGGGCAGTGGTATTTAGGGAGAATCCTACTTTATGCATCAGCTCATCTTAGTACAAATTATTTAAGGAGTAATGAGTAATTGGGGGTGGGTATTATATAGCTCATAAACTCACCTAATAAGAGAACCAGCTGGGATAAAATATAGGTGCTGAGCCTGTCCCAGGCCCCGGATTCTGTATTTTATAAAATCCTTGGCTAATTCTTATCAGGCCGATTTTAAAGTCAGTATATAACCACGATTGTCTTAAGGGCAACTGAATTAGGTTGTGGGCTTTTTGTTCCTACCCTGAATGTGCTAGCACTTTCTGCACTGATAGGTTGTTTCTTTGTGGGCGGTAGATCTGTCTTTTTCAGGTAAGACAATCACACTTGTTAGAATTCTTTCTGAAAAGAAACTCTACCTCTGGGTACAGGGCTGAAGGTGCCCAGTGACTTTTAGTTCAAGGTCTTGGTGTTCTTGCTAACTGCTGAAAGGCTAGAATCTTTATTTTCTGGCTTTAAGCTGAGTCGTATATAGTTCATGTAACCAGTCAATTGACTACACTCAGGATAAAAGAGACATTTTTTCAGATATTGAAGTTCGGATGTGAGGGAAAGGTGAAAGAGGAAAAAATTTGATGATTCTTAAATACAGCCTTTAAAAGATCAAAGTTAGCTTGGCAAAGTATTGTAAAAACAACACAGCCTTCGGGCCGGGGATTTAGCTCAGTGGTTCCGCCACCTGCCTGGCAAGCACAAGGTCCCGAGTTGGATCCCTGGTACCAAAAACAAACAAACAACACACCCTTTGAATTTACCTTGCTCTGGATTTGAATTCTGACATAAAGGTAATACCCACAGGTGTGATTAGGCAAAAATAATTTGAGTTCTCCAGGAAGAGTTCTTTCTTAAATCCTTGTTTATTTTTGGCAGCACAGTTTCCTAAAATATATTAAGGGGAAAACTTATGAGGAGAACCCTATGAAAAAAACCAGGCAGAGTGGACACAAATGTTTTCCATTAGCTGAAGGAAACAGGCCCAGGTTTTCTGACCCTGTCTGAGGAGGTCAGGGTGCGGGAACCTTGGTCACCTTTGGTGGCTGCATTCCTCCCCTTTGAAAGGAAGGTGGCCAGATATTCTTGAGAGGAAGACAGAGCTCTTAGGAAGAGGCCAGGGGTGGACCTGTCTAAAGAGAACAGAGAACAGCACCAATTGGAAAGGATCTAAAAGCTTTGTTATCCTGGCCCTCTGTGTATTTGTTAAGGCAGAACGATACTGTGTTATTTATATGTGAAATAGATAGCAGATGCCTTTTATGAAGGAAGAAGGTACAGCTCAGAGAAGTCAAGTAACTTGGACAAGGGTACCCAGCCAGGAAGTAGGCACCACATTTTCCATAGCTTTGTCAGTTTATTCTGCTACTTGCTTTCCTACCCAATGAATACAATGGAGGCTGGTCCTTTCTAGTTCATTCCATTTCACTTACTTAGTTTTATTGAGTCTAAATATTGAGTGCCGTACATTCTACAGGGCCCAACATACCAGACACAGCTAGAAGTCTTAACTCAGGGGCTGTGTTGGCAGTGGAGTAGACAGAGTTATATAAAAAAATTGTCAAATAATTTAAAGCATGATGAATAATTCTCCTTGTGGACATCACAAAGAAAATGCCATTGGAGCAATTTGCATTGTGCAGATTCATGGAATCTTTAGAATTTCATTATCAACAATACCAACGTTATCTTTTATGTCAGAAGAGCAGGCCTCTTTGAGGGAGTGGCGAAGGTGGGAGTACTCTGACGGACTGGCCTTGTGCTCACAATCACCAGCTGTGAAAGCTTAGTCATGTCACCTGATCCCTCCAGGCTCAGTGTTCTCATTTATAAAATGGGGTACTGTGAACTTGGTGATGCTGTGAGGGTGAGCTTGGTACCATGCCTGGCACCAAGGTGCTTCCTGCTGCCATTGTCCTGCGTCCTGGCATCCTGGCCTGTGCCCTGGTGCACACGTGGAGACTGAGGTCTGGACTGGCTAGAAATTGTCAACGCAGAATGAAAGAACAGGACCTGGAGCCAAATGAGATCTCGCCTGAAGGCCGTTTTGCTGTTTCGATGTCAACTTGTTGGTTTGAAATTAGATATATCTCTTCAGAGAGCCGCCTTCTGTTCTTTCTCTTGCTTTTGTCTATGAAGAGAGAAGCAAGACAAACAGGTTTTGCTTCAGTCCAAATCAGTGAGATATCAGTTAAGGGAGGCCAGAGATGCATGGGGCAGATTTGAAGGACTGGGCGGTTTTTGATCTATTCTTTTTCTTCAGACTACTTCCTACCTGTTCCAGAAAATGCTTATTACTAAGATCATTGCTGATTGGTTGGCGCTTCCGCGGGCACCACCTTCTTAGGGTGCATCCCTGGAGGGAAGAAAGAGCACCCGTGTTGTCAAAGTTTTCGCTTTGCAAGAGTGTCCCAACAACTCTAGAAATGACTCTCCTTGGCTGAGAATGAAGCCGACTCTCTGATGAAATAATTTTCCCCAAGCCATGCATTAGTTGGCAGTGCTTACAATCAAAGAAGGCAAGGCCAGCTCGTGTGCATTCCTGTGAAACAGTTCTTCCTTCAGGTCCAGATGAAGTTAAAAATTAGGATCTGCGCTCTGGGGATTTAGCTCAGTGGCACCACGCCTGCCTCATATGCGCAAGGTCCTGGGTTCGATCCCCAGTACCACAAAAAAAAAAAAAAATTAGGATCTGCATTAAAACAAACCCCTCAGTTTAAAACCAAACCAGACTACACATATCAGATTCAATTGGAAACTTTTGAAAGGAACTTGTTGATTTCTGTGTGCTTTGAAAGTATATATTGCAATCAGGGTATTGGTGGTAAGTATGTTTCTGAGGTTTGTCACAAATTAACAAAATTACATGTCTAGAGAGTTTTGCAGAGAAATGCAAATCAGGGGAAGTGCCTTGTCATAATAAGCAGTATACTTTGTTCCTGTTTATGTACCTCTAAAGCACGTAATACACATGATTACATTGACACGAAGGAAGCCCTTCTCCTTGATGTTTTTCTTTATATCTGGCCCCCAAATTAGTTTGTTGTATCAATCGGTATAATTTCTAGAGTCTATTTAATTAAATTTGTGTTTGTACCTGTCTTTCAAGTGTAAGCCTTAGTCTTCTGCAGATGTTCTGGGGCACCTACTATGTGCTAGACCCCCAAGTTTGCCTGTAAGGAATTCTGTGTCTCTCTCCCCTCTCTCTCCAGGGTCTCCCTATGTAGTTCAGGCTGGCCTTGAACTCACTAGTAGCCCAAGCTGATGTCCAACTTGTGGCGATTCTCCTGCGTCAGTCTCCCAAGTGCTGGGATTACCGGGGTGAACCACCACCCTGTCTCCCATCTCAGGGTAGTGAAAGGGGAGCAGACTTTTGCTAGTGAGCCTTCAAGGAGGGTCCATAGCTGCACAGAGAGGAGTGATGGTGGGAGGACAGGATCTTGCAAGATAAATAATAGCTCTGAAGCCAGGAGAGGGACAAGGTATGGCAGGGGAGGGAGCCACCTGAGCTGAGAGAAGGAAACAGGGACATGTGTGGGGAAGGTGAGTGGCTGAGACTGGAGTGAAAATATGGAGCATTTGTGTTGTGTCTGGGAGAAGAGAGGGTGTAAGAGATGAGTTGGAGACGTAGGTTGGCTCTGGGCTGTGAAAGGGGGCTGACAATGCTAGGAAATTGAGCTCTGTTCTGGAGGATAGACAGAGCAAATGGAATTTTATCTTTCATTTGTCTTCTTTATTATGAGAAATTTCGTATGGAGAGAAACCACAGTATATGCATAAGAGTGGAATTGCTGGGCCTATGGTAACTCCACGTTTACTGTTTTGAGGAATTGCTACACTTTTTATTGTGGCGACTTCAGTATCCTAAAACTATGGGTAAGTTTTGTTAAAATTTATAAGGAAAAATTACAAGAATTCTACAGATTTTGGAATTAACACATTTTAAAGAAGTTTTGAAGGGGGCATTGATCTAATCTGATGTAGGTTTGGAGGAGATCACTGGATTTGAGGGCAGGGAAGGTGGAGAAAGGCAGGTGAGGAGGAATCTAGGGCCCTGGGGCCAGAGAGGACAGGATGTGTGGGAAAGACACCAAAGGTACTTCCTGGTCCTGGTGGGGGCCTGGGAATAGTGAGGTCACCCCTCTACAAACACTGTAATGGGGTGTTTATAGAGGATTTAGGAAACCCGGGAGATAAGATTTGCACATGCTTCTTTATGGGTCTCCCCTTATTGTAATGATGAGGCTATTCATTATCTCCGTTTTGCTCTGGAATTTTTAAATTTTCCAAATGCCCTGTAAAATAAGTGGGCTAGAATCCCTCTTGGTCTAGAGAGAGGGTTTGGGGGAAAGTTGTAATGGTATTTATTATTGAGATATAAGTCAGATGTCTAACAATCCATTTATTTAAAGTATACAGTTCACTGCTTTTTAGTGTATCCTCAGAATTGGGTAACTATTGCCACAATCAATTTTAGAATATTTTTATCACTACACTCATTAGCAATCATTCCCCTTCCCCTCTACTGCCTCCCATCCCATGGCAGCCACTAATCGCCTTTCCCTGTAGATTTGTCTGTCCTGGGCATTTCATACACAGGTAATCATGATCTGTGCTCTTCGGTGATTGCTTCTCCGACTTGCCATAATGGATTTAAGGTTCATCCATATTGTATCATGTATAAGTACTTCATTTCTTTTTATTGCCAAGTAATATTCCATTTGGATGTTTATAATCATACATTTATCACTTAATGGGCATTTGGTTATTTCCAATATTGGGGTATTATAAGTAGTTCTGCTGTGAACATTCATGTATATATGTTTGCAGTTCTCTTGGTCCTATGTATTTAGAGGTGGAGTTGCTGGGTGAGAAGATAATTCTATGCTTAACTTTTTGAGGAACTGTCAAACTTCCATAGTGGCTGTACCATTTTAGAAATATCTTCAGATTAATTAAAATATGTAAGAAACAAATACTAAAATTTTACCAAAGATCTTAGGAATTAATATATTCATGAAACCACTACTACGGTGTCACTTTGTCCTTAAAGACATTTTCCACAAAGAAACAACATTTTTAATGAATTTAGTAGTGTCCCTGGGCTTAAGATAAGGGTGCAAGAAACAATAAGTTGTCTGAGCTGGGTGGTCAGCTGGCCCTTCTCACCCACCAAGTTTCACGTCTACAGAGCCACGGGCGACAGGCAGACTCTTGTCTCAGCAAAAAGAACAAACGGTACCTCAAAGCACCTTGGACACTAGCAAGTGCAAATATTAAATCTTTTATATTCCTAAGGTCTGCCATAGGAGAATTTAAGCGCCAATAGAAGAAATCTGTCTATTCAGTTCTTGCCACATGATTATCATCTCAGAAGTTCAGATTTGTTGAGTATCTTTTAAACTCTTGTGCTGGATGCCAGGAGTATAAAAACATAGCACAAAGCTTTAGGAACTGAAGCATCAAGCTAGAAGTATGTGAAATATTAAACCACAAATGTTCCAAGACCGTGAGGAAAGGTGTTCACCTTTATTGTCAGACGCTTTATGTGATATCTCACTCAACTTTTCCACTAGCAGAGTAAGGAAAATTGTAGTAATTTGCTTTTGCTGTTCAGAGAAGGTAAATGACTAGCCCAAGTTCTCACAGCTGACATGAATGGGGGCTGGGACTCAGACCCAGGCCAGGCTAAATAATGACAGCTGCTTTCATTCACTGAATGCTAGCCATGTACCTCTCACCAGGTTGAGCACTGTACGAGCATTCTCTTGTCCAGTCCTCCAAAGAGCCCATGACTTGTGAATGGACTACTGATAATCTCCATTTTACAGAGCTGAGGTTCAGAGAGGTCACACAGGCTGCCGCAGTTAAGTTGGAGAACGGGGCTCAGGCGCCTGGCTTCTGCTTGTGCTGTCTGTTTCTGAAGCCCGGGCTTTCCCTCGAACCTCCCATCAGCAGTATGGGAAAAGTTCCTCCAAGTGTGTTAGATTTGGGACTCCTAACCTGGGTCCTCCAGGCCCTTGAAGCTCAATCTGCCAGGGCAGTCTTGGGACACCCTATACGATTTTCAGTACTTCAGAAATATCTCATGTCCACCATATTTTACTAATGATGAAAGACTAAAGTTAGTTTGGAAGACTAACTCAAAGCATTGGGCTCTACCCGGACTGGTCAAAGTGACAGCATTCTGTGTTTTCCAGTGGAATGGTACTTGGCCATTCTCTCTGGGCTTGCTCCTTACTTCTGGCTGACCGGAAGATGCAATTGATACTTTCTATGCTTTAATCAACAGGAGAGGAGAAATGATTTAAAGTAGAGTTTACCTTGCAAGTAGAGGTGCTTTCCAGGTGTCCCAGAGAGGCAAGAAGGGACAGCGGGGGCTCTTCCCCTAGGATGGAGCTGAAGCTCTGTGAATTGATAGCACAGGAAGCCCACTGGGTCCGGGAGTCCCTGGGGAAGGCTTCCTAAGGGGAGGAGGCCCTTGAAGGAGGACTTTTGTTACTTCCACCAGGCAGCAGAGCGATGGGTCACTCTCAGCGACCCTTTCTGTACGCTAGTGTGTGGTTTGGGGTAAACCCTGGGTCACATTGGGAAGCTTTGCCCTTCTCTGGTTAGTGGCTGTGGATGCAGCTCATTTATTAAAATGCACTAAATAGAACTTGCACCGGTAGGCTCTTCCCCACAAACGACCCGCATTGTTGTAGAGTTTGCAACCACTGGCAGGAAGTGGCAGAAATGCTTCTTAGCCACATAGCAGATTTCATTAGATACTTGCCCAGAGTAGCTCTCTGGGTCATTTGGCCGCCATAGGTTTCTAGGGAGCAGCGGCCTCGTACATCAGTTCTCCTCTCTGCATTTGCTGTCACTTTGGCACCGATGGCTGTTTTGATGAAACCCATGGCCCCTTTTGAAACAGGGGCACATACTGTGCTCTGAAGGAGGAACTTGCAGAGAACTGGGATGGTTAGCATATTTCCAAAGGTGTCTTTTGTTTAGCAGGCTTCTCATTGAAGTCTGTTTAGAGCACGTGCCACTGGCACGGCAGGAGGCAGGGTGGTTCCCCTCACCTTTTGTGGGATCGCTTTGAGAGGTCTGTGCTCCAGGCATTGTAGCAACACAGGGCTCCCTGGAACTGGCTGGGAAATTAAAATATACTTCCTGAGTCAAAGCATTCAAAGTACAGGGCTTTTAATCTCAGGGGAAAGTAAGCTGTTGTGATTTTTAGGTTTAATTTTCCTGAGGCCACTGATGGAGTTGAGGAACCTTCAATTATGATCTTGCCTAAAACTGGATGTTTGCAGCTGTGCCTGACCCAGCTGTGCAATCTAAGAAGTTATTACTATTAATAATCTCTCTCCCTGAACAGCTCTACCACATGATAATGTGCGCATCTGAGAATTTGAATTTGAATATTCTTTCTTGCTTCAATTGATTTTTCTCACTGTAGCTCTCCTCAGTCCCAAAAGCAAACAAAACACTGAAACCACCGCAACCAGCTGGAAATCAACTGGAAAAAGGCTTGGAAGTGAACAGTTTTGAACACTGAACACACTGTAGTCAGGCACACTCAGGAGTCTTCAACTCTTACAACCCTGGGCCCTTAGGAGGCTGCAGCAGGAGGATAGAAGCAAGTTCAAGGCTAGGCTGGGCTACAGAGTGAGTTCAAGGTCAGCCTGGATGAATATGTAACTAGATCCTGCCTCAGAAAACCAACCCCACTCGCAACCGTGAAGAGGTTATATTCCTCAAACTGGTGTTACAGATGACAGCAGTGGCTGCAGTCGCTGTTCAAAGAGGGCGATGGCCTCAGGATGGAAAATGGTGGCTCTCTTGAATAGGAACCAACCAACCTCTGTGTACTTTCCTCCAAGAGTTATGATTGGGTTTGAATTTTTCACTGAAACCAGCAAGCCGGAATGTTCTAAAATGAAGTTATCAGGCCTCGCAAAGTATTTAAGCTTGATGAAGTTTAAAGCCTTTTTGTCCATTTCAGTATTTCCTGTCTCTTCATAAATTCTCAGAGGATAGGGGTTAGCCCTTTGGGTTGAAAGGGAAGGGCAGACTTCACTGAATATTAATTATATGGCAGGGAGAGAGCTAAGGCATTTCATGCATTATTAACTTACTTGAATTTCACAACAACCTGTGAAAGAGAAGGTTGGAGTTCATTTCACTTGTCTCTGGAGCTGGTCAGCAATGCCAATCTCAACTCTCACTGGTGGGTGGTGACACATGGCATTAATAATTCAACGAGTTAATTTCTTGCAGAGACCCTTTACTAAGGTTCCAGGGAAAGTGCTTTTCTAGAAAATGCTTTGAGCTGCCTACGAATCCTGCGTCCACTTTATTGCACATGGGTCAGCTGGAGCCTTACAAGCAAAGGTCGGGAGCACATGTTGCCTGCTCATCCAGAAACAGGATTTTTCTTTCTGCACAGAAATAGCAACTTCAGATTGTACTGCTAATTTTCATCAGTCTTCTCCCAAGGAGTTAAAAAGCCAGGGGAATGAAACAGTTCCGAGTGAGGGAGCTGGCACTTTGGAAAAGCCCTGTGTGTTTCCCAGGCCATTGTGGGGCTCCTATTCAGCTGGGGTTTCAATGGTGGTGTGATTAGCGTGAGGCCGAGTGCATAAAGTAGGCCTTTTTCCTCTCTCTTAAAAGAAGTTTTGTGGCATTTCTTTTTCTGACAGAGTTGGCATGAAGCTTTGACAAACACAGACCCATGGAAAAGTTAAATAGGACTTAGAGCGGGCCGCTTTGTACAGACCCTTTCCACTTAGAATGCAGAGCCGCGAAGCTGCTGGTGAAGGGGACTGTAGGGATCCTAGCTAGGCTCTTCCTGGATGAATAGGAAATGCTCCCCAGGACACTGGGAAAGGGGATCCCCAGCCGCCGACCTTTCTCTGTTGTCCGAAAGCCCCAGAGAACATCCCTGAGAGTCTGCTGTCTATCTTATCTCTCCTTCAGTGTGATTGAGATAAATTCAAAATGCTGCAGAGATGTAAAGGAGGGAGGTGGATTGTGCCCTCCAGAAGCAAGCAGGAAGATGGTAGGATAGACACACAGATGCTGGCTGGGAAGGAAACACAGCCAGGTGTCTTGAGACAACAGTCAAATGAAATGACAAATACATCCTCTAAGAGGCTGCTTGCTGTGGATTTGGGTGGAGGCCCCAGCTCTGCTGCATTAGCTGGGTGTCTCTGGACAACTTGCTGCACTTCATGGGCGATAAAAGGGGTGGTGATTTCCCTGCCTGCAGCCCAGAGCTGAGGAGGCCAGAGGGTTTGCTCTCATCCATGATAGGAAGATATTTGCAACTGTAAACTGCATTTATACAATGCATGTTTTTATTTATTTATTATTTGTTTATTTTTGTCTTTGGAATTTGCTCTCTGATTCACCCTCCCTTATTTCTTCTCCAGTGTGCCCATGCAGTTCTTCACCCATACCTGTGCATTTCTTTACAGATTAACTAGAGTGATAATCTCTCTTCCCCTATACAGAGTAAATCCCGTCTGCAGTAAATAGGCATTTTGTAAAACTGCAGTTCTGAGCCCGTAAGCCCTTCTCTTCAGAACAGAACTTTTATGACCCCTCGTTCACTACACAGTTCATTTCCGGTTGGATTTGAGACCCTTCAGAATCTGCCGCCAGCCCACCTTTGTATCCTCTACCCTTTTGGCTCCCCCTTCCTTCCATCCTGTTCCACCCCAATTCCACACCCTTGCCTGGTGGCCATTCCCATCTTGTCATTCTTCCCGTGCTTGGTATGTGCTGCTCAATGTGTTTTCTTCCTTCTGTGCTGGGGCCTGAGCCCAGGACCTCATTCCTGGCTGGCAGGTGCTCTACCGCTGAACCACATACATCCCCAGCCCCTGTGTTGCCCCACTTCTGCCAGTTGCTGTAAGTGCCACCTGCCCTCTTTCCCATTTCCCCAGGGCTAAATTAGTTCTGCCATGTGCTCTATACCCCATTGTACTGACTTTTGTCATGGAACCATTTGGGTTTTGTATTACAGTTGGTACAGTTCTTTTTGCTAGTAGTTGCCCAAAAATTTTAATTGAAAAAAATATGTAAATAAGAAGGTGTTTTGGAGAGAATAGATGAAAAGCAAGGACTAAAATAAAATATTTATTGCTTGTAATCCCACAATTTTGAGTAGCCATTGGTGCAAGATTTCTTCTTTCTATAAATAACTGAATTATTATTAAGCATAATTATAAGGCTAAATAGTGGTTGCTTAGTGTCCACTTCCTGTAAATCAGTATGATGAAATGGAAAAAACCTTCTCTAGCGAGAGTTTGTAACAGCCCATAATAAAGTATTAATGAACCTGAGAAAATTGGGTGTATGCAACTAACTTGAGAGCAGCTAGATATTTTAAATTCAGTTGTGCATTTGTATGGTGTTTTGAACTTGGTAACAAACTGAATCTGTGCTAATCACAATGGCTTCTATTTTTAAAAAGTTTGACCTGCCCTCAAAGTTAGGGCTGGTTTTTCGCATCTTAGTCTTGCCTTGGAAACCAGGAGAAGAAACTACGAGTGGACTCACACGTGCCAGACAGGCACTCTACCACTGAGCTAAAGCCCCAGACCAGGAAAACTCCCAATAGAGGGAAGATAGTCAAGCTGGGGGACATGGCATCTGGGTTTCCACCCTAACTATTGGTAATTTACTGGGCCCCGCGGGTCAGGTAACTTTCCCTGGCTAGGAAATGTGACAGTCACATCTTCCTGCATGAGAATTGTCTTGCCTAGCTGGGTGATCCTTCCGTGATCTGTCCCTTAAAATACTGTGAGGTTCATAGTAGCAGGAGGGAGGCGATTCTGTCCTCAGCCTTTTCTGTTGGAGTACATTGTCACACTCTACATGTTCTCATTTGTAGCGCCTCAGAAGTGTTTGGTTTATTGTTTTACCCTGTTGGAAAGCCCTTTAATAATGATGCTGTGGTATGGTCCTTTATTATGTTTGCCTTTTTAGATATTTATTTGGATCAAACTTGCCCCACACAGTTCTGAGACTAGAACACCAAAGTGTCTGACTCAGAAGAGAATAAGACCAAAAACTGTGAGCATCAACTGTGTTCCCAAGGGCCATGTGTTTTATTTAATCTTCACGATACCCTCGTGGAATGGGTACATCACTCCAGATCTACAAGAGGTAACATTGAGGCATAAGATCTTAAGTGTTAGAAATTAATCTCAGACCTGTGTTTCTTGAATGGAAACTAAGGTGTCACGAACCTTTAACCACCTCCGCCCCATTCAAGGGCACAACCCCTCCAAACCATCTTTTTCTAGCTAATATAAAAACTCTGCTTAATGCTTCCAGCGAGAGTGAGTTTATTCCTTGCAGGCAGATCTAGTTGTTCAAAAGGCATGGATGTAAAATCAGCCTTTCTATAATTTTATCCCAGCATCATTTGTTTGGCTATAGTGTTAGTGAATAATTATTAGTGATAATATTATTAATCAATTTATAATTAAAAGTACCTGAGCCAGGCATGGTGGCACACCTGTCTGTAATCCTAGCACTCTGAGGCTGAGACTGGAGAATCGAAAGTTCAAACCCAGCCTGGGCAACTTAGTGACTTAACAAGACCTTGTCTCAAAATTAAGAGCAAAATAAAGGTCTGGGGATGTAAGTCAATGTGAAGACCCAGGGTTCAGTCCCAAGTACTGTAGGAAAATGAAGTACCAGAACAAGTGAGTAAGTGGTAGTGAGCCATTTCGACGTCCATGAACTGAGTACCTTTGATGTTCTGACAACTGTGCTGGGGGTTGAGACCAACAAGGAGTGGAATGTGGTCCTTGCCCTGAGTCTCCTGGAGTAAGATGTAGGGCAGTTGTAGAAATACAAGGTGTACCCTGTACGGAAGTAGCAGAGTTGAGGGCGGGATTAACCCTATGCCAGGTGGGGCGATGGAGGAAAGCTTCAAAGGCAGTAGCATCAACATCACCTGAACAGGTAAATTAGGAGCTTGCCCTTGTCACGAAGGGGGCCTCACCGATGAAAAGGCTTGAGTGGAGTGGTCCCTCTGCCCCTGATTGTCCTTTAGAATAATCTGAGAATGCAGGAGGCGGAGGGTCCAAGCACCAAGAATTCTTCCCTCTCTACCCTTATTTTATAGGTGGGAAAACCAGGCTCAATGAAACTAATTGTCTTAAAACATGGGTGGGATCCAAAGGAAATGAACCCTTGTATTGTACAGATTCAACTTCAAATCCAGAAAAAACAGTTTAAAGCATCCACTTACACTACAGAGTTGGTTATTCTGTAAGTCAGATGTTGGCCCCATGTGTCAGGAGTCTTCAGAGCTTTTTAAACCTTAACATTCCTTGCCAAGCATAGTAATATATTATTGTAAGAAAACATTGCCCAAATAAGATTATTTGAAGAGGGAGTGATCCTAGCTCTCCATCCCTTTGCATTCCGCTCTCCAGACACATCTACTCCTACGAGTCAGCAGCTCTCGCCAGCCTCCTTTGGGTGCATGGGTGTCCTCATGGACGCCCACCTTCTGCACTGGTCTCATTGCTTCCTGGAAACAACATAGAAATCTGCATTCTGGCTTTTGTTGTTTGGCCATCTCTGTCTATAGGAAGAAAATCCATACTGAAAGTTGGTTCTGTTCTTCCTACCCACGCACTCCTCCAACACAGTGCCTTCACCTCCTGATCGCAAGCTATTCGAGTTCTGGTGCTCCTTAGTGACTTGAACTCTGTTGGTCTAGATTTCCACACCTGAATAAGGGGCAGCTGAATTGCACATCTTTAAGACCTGCCTTGGGGGAAGTCTTGACTGTGTTGAATTGCTGAATGCTGTCAGCGCCACCCAGAAGAACCCATGGGATTCCCCACCATAAATCCCCTCCACATCATCCACTTGGGAAGTTTTAAACTCTAAGAGGCAGTGTACCACAAAGGAGAAAAGTGTCTTAGAGTCAGATGGTTCTGGGTTCAAATCTTCACCCTATGATTTGGTATTTTACAGTCTGAGGCCAGTCAAGTGTTGTGACTTTTTGGAATTTGTTTGTGCATCTGTACTTTCTGCTTTACAGGTGGCTGCAGAATGAAAGGGGCCAAGCAGACAGTAGTCTCTTTGACATGATTGCAGCCTCACCCCTAAGGGTTTGGAAACCATTATGTGGCATAAGTAGTCGGCGAGCTTTGGACACATAAGTACATAAAAGAGTGCTACCCAGACGTAAGCATGTGCAGTGTACAAAGTATGTATTAGACACGGTTTATCGGATCTTGGAAAAGTGACTCTGGAGTCCTTCCAGAAAATTGTGTGGCAGCTGCACGGATGTAGCTACCTTTCCATCTGGACTTGCTGAAGGTGCTTTCCGATCGGGAGGGAACATGTTGGAAATTTGTCTTTAATGCATTCCAGTGTTCTGAGGCAAAACCTGCCAGGGAGACTGAGCAGACCATATTAACTAATATCATTTAAAGTTGATTAAAACTATCATCTTAATTAAATACAAGAGAACAAGAAATGCTTAGTCTGCTGGTAGCAATTAAAGACTAAAGATTCAATCTGAAGTTGTTTTTGCAATTCTTAAAATAATACTCTCTGCCTTCCCTCCCATGAAGAGTTTCTTAGCTATAGACATGCCCTCACATTGAGGCTTGGGAAAGCTGTTAAGGACCACAAACCTGCTGGCAAAGTCTTCTGCTGCCAAGGCACTGGAGTTCTCAAAAGCGAGGGGTTCAAGCTCAGGATATGCTGATTGGGAAAGAGGACCCAAACAAAGGGCCTTTTGAGGCAGGAAACCGGCTTTGGCTTCAGCACAGAGCAATGTGGGATTGGAAAAGCGCCCTGGGACTTGCCAAGGAGAAGAGGGGTTTGTACGATTGATGGAGGAAGTATAAAGTTTCCCTGTACATTTGAGGGGTTATGTGTCGAAACCCTCAAGTTGGTTTCTGAAGCTCTTATCTTTCCTCTGTCAGCCTCATCAGGCTGCCTATAGAATATGGGCTTGACAACGTTGTATGTCTTTGTGCAGAAAAGGGAAATGATCCAGGAAGATAGGTAGACATTACCTTTCTAGGAAGGATGTCTGACTTGAAGACCAGTGGTTTGGTTTGGTTTTGGTTTGTTTTGTTTTTGAAACAAGGTCTTGCTCTGTAGTTCAGGCTGCCCTTGAACTCACTATGTAGCCCGGGCTGGCCTCAAACTCATGGCGATCTTCCTGCCTCAGTCTCCCCAGTGTGGATTACAGGTCTGTAACACCACACTTGGCACCAGTGGTTTTCTTACAAGATCCAAAGCAGCTACAGTAATCAAATGTATCCATCTACCCTCTTCATCCTGCAACAAGTACTGATCACCTGGTGGGTGCTAAATTGCTGTAGCTACTGTAGAGTCAAAAGATAAATTTCCTACCAAGGAGCTCCAAGTCCAGGTGACCGAAAGCTGGGAACTGGAAGTGCAGGAGCTGGCTTATCTGGATCAGCACTTCCCAGGCATCCACACACATGACCCGCCTCCCTCCATTGCTCCTACTGGTTCATCACCCTCATGGCCATCATGCAGTCATCTTCACAGGTGGTCTGAACAGCAGCAAACTGACAGAAGGGTCCAGCAGGAACAGCAAGCTAAGGGCAGTCATCCTGGAGGAAGACTCAAATTATATAACTCAAGGGAGAGAAAACAATTTAAATTCTGAGGGATTCCACTCTTTGTTTTTTCTGCTCTTCATTTTTTATATACCTAAACTTGACTAATTAAGCAAAGTCTTCCATGACCAGAAAAGACCCACTTCTTGTGAATTGCTTGGTAGGGTGAGAGGGAGACAAACCATAGAGAAGATGGAAAAGGGCGTATGTAGCAGAACCACTGACAGCAAACAGGACTTTGGGAGCTTCTGTGTCAACTCATACTGTCACCAAAGAGGAGCAGTAGAGGCTTTGGGCCTTGAAAACTGATGCCTTTGAACAGATGGGGCTCAGAGATGTAAAGCAAGAAGGAACAACTTTTCCTAAATGAGTGATCTCATACATTATTAGCTCTACGCCCCAGTGTGCACCACCCAGTGACCAGCAAATTAAATCACCTGAATTCAGAGGCACCGGGACCTTGATTCTGTAGACCCATGGCCTGACATGAGTCGGATGTCATGAGATGTAGGGATAGCTCTGTCTCCTGTTTGGACAACTGTACCTCATCAGGGAAGCTACAATGGCTAATTGGTTATCGAACAACATTTATTAAAAAAACCTTCTGGTGTGTTTATAGGCTATACATACAACCTTTCTCTCTCTTTTTGAATTAAAGTATTTGTGTGGTAAAGTTTGGAGAAAGTGCTATAGTTCTATGCCTTTTTGGAGAGGCACACATGATAAGTACAGGTTTATAGAGGAGCTTGACATTGAAATCTGAGGCAGGGACCTCATCCTTTTCCTGTATTTCTGGCACTAGCACAAGGCCACATACATAGAAGTTATTCAATGAAGTCTGAAAAACCCAAGTCAGTTTTGATACTACCATATATTTTTTAGCCCTTTTTTATGAAAGACAAATTTGTTTTTCATTCCCAGGATTTAGGAAAGATGGGGGAAATCCCCATAATCTACCACTTAATGTGAATACTGTTCCATGTTGGCATATTTCCTTTTAGTCATTTTTATTTTATTTCCTTTAAAATATGTATGTATGCTTTTTAAAAAGTTGCTAATAGCCTCCATTATTAAAATTCCCCTTACCTGACCAGATAACCCTTTAACATCACTTAGAATTGGGCATTGCCTTCCATCATACACACATCTCTTTTTCACTGCATGTTGCTTTCCCTCCCTGAACTCTCCCATACCCAGGCTCTGGAGTAGATCCTGTTGCCCTCTGGGTTCCATAGCTAGGGCTGCTGAAGCACAGGGCAAATGAGGCTGCCCATGTGGCAGAAAGGTGTCTTCTCACAGCCCAGAGGGTAGACATTCCAAGCCAAGCCAAGTGACTCCCTCTGAAGGCTGGGAGGGAGGGAACTTTTTGTTCCAGGCTTCTGGCCTGGGCTTGTGGGTGCTGTGTCCATGTCCATGTGAGGTCCTCCCCCTGCACCCCCTTATGTATGCTTGTGCCCGTGTCCACCCTTCCCATTTATGCAGACACCAGTCATAATCAAGTAGGACTCACCCTAATGATGTCAGTTTAACCCAATTGTCTCCGTAAGACCCCATCTCCAAATAAGTGCATACTCTGAGCTATGGGAGTCAGGACTTCAACATATGAATTAGGGGTCCTGAGATGCAATTCAACCCATAACTCCCCTACCCCATTTATATGTGGGAAAATTGAGGCTCACAACCAGTAGCTTGAGATTCAGTTAGTTTGGGACAATGGTTGGTGGTCATTAACTGCTCAATTTAACTGACTTTAACCACTTGAACTCTACATATATCATTATTATGTAGATTTATTTAAAAACCAGATTAAAAAAATAAAAACCAGATTAAGTATGGCATACTAGGCTTACCTGAAACTTTCTATTTCTGTAAAGCATTTTTTCAGTCTGTTGGTACAGATTGTTCTCTTCTTATTTTAATGTTCCGGGAATACAGGCCATTTTATTCCAACAATTCCCAGGTAATAGATCACACTCCATAGTGAAATTACTCAATATTAGATATTGGTCATTAATTTTTCAATCTCTCCATCTTTTTGAGGGGGAGAGTATTTCTTCTAGTTGTTGGTTTCCTTCCCCTGCCAGTGACTGAGGTGTAGTGTGTATAGGCAACACCCTCTCCTCTACAGCCCCAGGGAAGGATGGAATCAAGGAACTGTAACAGCAAACGTAGCCAGACAGCCCCTGGGCAGCTGCTGGGTAGAAGGTGTTAGACCATCCTGCTTAGCCTGCTCTGTTAGGGAGGAGCACAAGTTTTAGCCCTAGATGAACCAGAAGCCTCTGAGTGGCGCCCCCTGGAGTTGTGCAGTGCATGGCTACCCGTGTGCCTTTTCCATTGAATACCTTTGGGCAAATCACCAATTCTTCTCTTAATTTCCTCACATGAATAAAACATGGAGGGTTTAAACTGTGGTGCATATTCTGATGCATATCCCCCTCATTGCTCTTGAATCAGTGCTTTGTTCCTTGTAGGTGCTTAGTAAACATTTATTGGAAAAAAAATGAATGAAGATAGAATGAACTAATTCATCAAGGGACAGAGATGGAGACTTATCAGTTTGAAGTGAACCAGGGAAGTTCCAAAAGGACATTCCATTCAAACCAGCCTGACCTGCTAAGAAATCCCCATTTTGCTTTGGCTGGGAATAACCGAACACTGAACAGACTTTAGCTCAACAGTTCTGCATATACTGTTGATCCTGACTCTTTTAAGGGTTCTGTATATCTCTCATAGTGGGACAAAGAGAGATCCTACATATCGTTCTCGGTTCTAATACATTTTGTAGCAATGCAACCGTTTCACAAACAACAGCACCAGTTTCCAAGAAGTGTGTGCACTTTATACGTAGTTACTGTTTCTTTATACGTAATACTGTTTCTAACCCTTCAAGACTGGTTGTACTAGCCTTGATCTACAGGTGGCTGGAGGTGAGCAGCTTGCTCAAAGGCCACAGGGCTACAAAGGCAGGTTGAAGCATCAGGCCCTATTTCTGTGCTATTTCTGATACTTCTATTTTCAATCACTCAAGTTTTATTTAAAAAGCCAAAGGCTTGTGGACGTTCATAATACACCCTCAGTATCTATTTGTGAAATAAAGAATGGATTTCTTTGTGGGCTGAGACAGCACTTGTCTCTTTCCTTCTTAGAGGGGGCATAGCATTCCACAGTTACAAAAGTAAGTTTCTGAGCTTTTTCCTGTGCCAGGCATTGTACAAAAACATCTTTATACACTCTTACTCTTCCCGGGCACCAACACCGTGAGAGGTTAAGTGATCATGTAAGGCGGAGACTAGGACCCAGGTGTGTCTGATTCCAAAATCCTCAGGCCCAGAGGTAAACGTGTCACTGTTTGCCTCTGTATCTCAGTTGCCAACAGATGGACTACCACCTCTTCACAGGCTTCTAATCTAGACCTCCAGGTGGTGCACTGGGGAATGGTGCATTACGGTGACCCAGGGAGCCTGTGGCGGGAGACTTTGCAGTCAGCCCAGGCCACTCCTGAAAAGCCGGCGGTGTTTATTTGAGTAGTGCAGTCCAGGACCTGGTGTGGCGTCATGGCTGGGAGAGGCCTTAATGTATCTTATTCAGGGCGAATGGGGACCTGTGTCTGAAGAATGCAGGAGGCTGTTCCTGGGGAATGCGGCTGGTCACACCTCAGTTAGCAGGAGCTGCAGGGCCACCAGAATGTCCTTCCCAAACATAGCCTGCAGGGCCACTCCCTTCTTTGCCATGTTTGTGTTTTGAGTGCCTGCTGAGTATCTAGCAATGTAGGAAGATAAATGTTAATCATTGGCCCTGCCAGCTGGGAAATCAATCTTGTTTGAAAACTGCACATGCAAAAAAAAATTTTAGAACTGATTAAAGATCACTGAAGCCAGCGTTTCTTTTATTCTGGATAACCAGTTCTCTTGGGCTGTCCAACCCCCCGGGTGAAATTCGACAGTGAACTTGGACCAGGGCTTCAGGGTGAGATGTTCGCACTGAACTTGCTGTGGGCTGTGACCGCCTAGTCCAGTCTCCTCTCTTCACCAGATAAAGGGGATCAGTGAAGAGAAAGGGGTGTTTGCAAGTCACTAAAACACCTGACGTTGGGCTCCTAGCCCCAAGGAGGCCCTTCCTGCTGCTCAGTGGCCCCTGGGTTACACGGCCACCTTGTCATGTCTGTAACTCGGGCACTGCTCAGGCACCGGTTTCCTCCTCTTCTGAGAGGCTCTGAAGTCTGGCATCTAAAATCATCCTGTTTCTTTCTTGAGCTGATCTGGCAGAGATTAGAAAGCTTAGTTCACAACTAGGGAGCAGAGAGAGGGTGGGGAGAGCTGCAAGTCAGAGCCCTGGCCAGCCTCCTGCAGGTTTCTCCTGAGGCTGTGGCTCACATCTCCTGGAGTGAGCCCCCCAGGGTGCACTCATCTTAGTATTTTCTGTCCATAGCACACAATAGGTGCTTATTAAACACTTGATATTCAGTGTAGTTTTTAAATTCTATTTATTTAATGGATGAGTATGTCAATTACCTGATATATATGTTATATCAATTTTTAAACTACCCTTTCCGTTCAAGAATGAAGTTTTTGCTTCTCAGAGTAGTGGTTTCCAAATCATCTTAAGGTAGAATCACCTGAATGTCTTCCTAAAAATAATTCTAAGCTGGGCATGGTGGCATGCACCTGCAATCCCAGCACTCTGAAAGGCTGAGACAGGAGGATCACAAGTTTGAATCCAACCAGGGGAACTTAGAAACTTAGTGAGAACCTGTCTCAATATTTCTTTTAAAAAGGTCTGGGAACATAGGTCAGTGCCGAGGCCCTGGGTTCAATCTTCAGTACTGGGGAAAAAAATGAGGGGGGTGGGGCTAGAAGTGTATGTCAGTGGTAGCAGAATACTTTTCTAGCATGTGCAAGGCCCAGAATTTGATTGCACTGAAGAAAAAAATTCTCAGGTCCTCATTCCTGAAAATTCTGATCAGGTGTTTGAGTAGGCCTGAATGGGGCCTGGAAACATTTTTTAAAAGTGCCCTTGAAATGATTGGCTGGATCTGAGAATCACTGACCAGAGAAGCACCTTATTGAGTCCCCTGTTTTACCCTTTTCGGCAGACCTGAAAATAGGCAGTAACATTCAGATCTGAAATCTTAACACAAACAAACACAAAACAGTGTGCACGGGACCCTACCCAGGACAATTGGTCAGTATACCTTGCATCGGGTTGTGGGGGGCGATGGAGAGAAATAATTTGCAAGCCTAATTAGCCCTGCTGCCCAGTTCTCAAACCTACAGGTCCCAGCCTCCTGCTAATTGGCAGTCCCTTAATAGATTAGGACTTGGCATCAGGTTTGCATGTTATTATAAACCACACACAGAAAACCCAGTGGCTGAGGAACTCTTGCCAAACCAGGCCTGGGTTTTTGTGAGGCTTTTGAAGTGTACTGGTCTTTCAGGGTTTTGTATAGCTGGTGTACTGAAAAGCATCAAACCATTCCTTTAGATGGGATTTGTGAAGGGCAAGTTTACTGAATAATTAATTCCCCAAGACCCTTTTTGTCATCTAGATGGATGCACTGCAGCCCACATAGGCAGCCTGCGTTTGGCGGTCCTTGGAGCCTGACAGATTACTTCTCACGGTTACTGGGCTCTTCCTCGGAATCGCTCCCTTTTCCCTTGTGCTGTGAGGGAAAGGGAAGAAGGAAACATTAGCCCACACCTATTGTGTGATAGGATGTTTAACACGTATCCCCAGAAATCCCCACGAGAGCCTCTCAAAACCAGAGGACCTATTTTGCAGATGAAGAACCCAAGGTTCCAAGAATTCAGTAGTCTGTGGTCACACTGCTGTGACTTGGCAGAAGTGGGAGGGGCTTGCCTGCTGATTTCACCCGACCTCAAAACCAAACCAAACCTGGAAAACTATTCTGATTTCTCTGAATGTTCAGTTGATTGATATTGGCTAACATTTTCGGTGAGCCGCATCACACACTGTGCCTGTGGGTATCATGTATATACTATGAGCTCTCCCTCTCCCCCTCACATGACATGGTGCAGTCCCTGTGCTGAGGGTTAGGCATGACAGAATGTGGCATCATGCACAGGGCTTCGAGGAGCTGGAGAACGTGGCTTTGCACATGATTGCAGGGGCCTCAAATTGTCTGTCTTCAAGCAGTCCAGTCTTGCTCTTCCCTCTTGTCCCTCCAGTTAGGTTCTACTTGGGGATCCTCCCCTTGAAGGGAGGAGCTATAGTTGGAGGTTGAGATTTCCATGAAAATCTTCCATTTCTTAGGCACACATACCAGGGAGCTCTCATGGCAATGCCATAGTGAAGGGGAATAATGTTATTTGGCATTTTGCCCTTTAAAAAAAATGTGTGTGTGCCTGCAGGGGAATGTGTTGGAGGGAGGAGAAGGATGGGCAGAGAAAACACTAGGGCTTTGTCACGTACTGCAGTTAGAGGTCAGGTGGGCAGACCATGGGGGGAAGCCGAGGGGAGAAGGCCTGGTACCCCCACACCCACTTCCCCACCCTCTCACCCCCGCCTGATTCATACGCTGTGAGACGTTTGATTTGGAAGAAGGAATCTAGACACACTGTCCCTCTAAGGGAAGCCAGCTCCTCGCTGCTCCATAAGGGCCTGGCTTCCAGAACCGCTGAAGACATATCCCAGGAAATACTCTTTTCTCTCAGCAGCTGAACAAGAGCTTCCTCTGGAACAATAGGCTTCCAATAGCCAGCCGCCTAGGAGCCACTGACTGTGCCAGCTCTCCCCCATGCATCTGAAGGCCTGGCCTGTGTTTTGTTGTCCCTGTCCTGCCTGGAGAAGGGTGGCACTGCCGGGGCTACCAAGGGTGGCACAGGACCTGCGAGGACAGGCACCCTCTCCTCCAGTCCAAGACATCTACAGATGGAGAATGTGGTGGCCCCGTTCTGTGCGAAGTCGGCCTGAGCTGGTGGCATTCCCTGTTCTGCTCTAGGGCTGCGCCCCCACTCTGGCCCTTGTGATGTAGAGCTGGCGCTGCTCACCTGGTTGGAAGAAAGGGGTGCTGCTCTAAGGTGCCTAGAGTAGCATGATGCCTGCTAATTTGGCAGAGCGGGGGCTGCAGACATTCAGCTTTTGTCTGAAAGTCTGCAGAGTTGGGTTGTTTTCTGGAGCTGCTGTGAGCATCTGTGAACTCTGGAGATCTTGGCTCAGTGTCCCCTCACAAACTGAGAAGACAGCTGTGTGTTCTCAGTCACCTCAGCTGGAATTCGGGCAGGTGGTAGAGCCCATCTGTTATAAAGACGTCCTGGGAGCGAAGTCTTCTTGTTTGTAAAATCTTCCACACCCCTTGGATAAAGATGAAAATCCCCCTAGAGAAGTCTGAGAGACACCCGGTCAGACCTCCACCTTGCATTTTGCACATGAAGAAGGGAGTCTGACAGCGGAAGTGAGAGTGGTTCCTTTGACCACATGGGCGGTTGGTTCTCAGCAGAACCGAGACCCACAAGTGTGAGTTATTGTCAGAGACTGTTGAGGACCGCTTGCTTTTTAACATCATGTTGGCAACAGAACTTAACAGACACTCCCAGACTCACTTGTGCGATAATGTGGATGTCAGACATTGCTTCCACTGGAGCAAAATCTCCAGTCCTCCAGAGGACAGGAGAGCCGACCCCCTCAGACCACTGCAGACTCCAGTGCTCAGTAGGCAAAAGGCTCACATCGCACGACTCCACTAGATCCGTTCGGCTGTAATTTATTGCTATTTACTGCAGTCCTGGTGACAATTCCGGTAGAAACCTTTTCACCGGGCATTCTGGATGTAAGAAGGTCTTAGAACTGCCGGTTTGTTACCTTATTAACATGCATCTATGTTTTAGGAACTGACTTCCTTCAAGTTACTTCTCTCTGTTTTTTTTTCAGGAATAAAATTTGAGTAGGAGATTAGAATGAAACAGCAATTTGTTAACTTCCTGGGAAGCATACCTTTCCAGCTGTAGATGGAGATACACATATATATTCTTAAGCACATCACTAGCATGCAGATGGCAAGCAGGAATCTCTGAACTCTGTCTGTTGAGCTTCTCAGGACACAGGCCCTGGAGGTACAGTTCGAGCCTTTGATATCTGGGAAAGGAGCGGGACTTGCACTTGGACCAGGTGTTCTGCAGTGCCATTCACTCCCTGGACACTTTTAACATGGAAACATGACCTGGAAGGACAGCACATAGGGAGGAAATCAACTACAAATTAAAAAGTGATTAGTGAGCATTTAGGCAGAAGGTCAGAGGGATTATTTTGGACTTCAGACTTTTCAGCTTTCAGGGCTTGTATTCAGTTACAAAATTACATCCCTGAATTATTTGTGCAGGTGGCAGCTGTCAGATTTGAAGAAAGTTTCTGTACTTTACAAAAGGAACATTGACCGGCCAGGACTGGGGAGTGTGGTCCCTGGGTGAGGTTGTCTTATCCGCAGTACTCTGGAACATCTCCATTCTTGCTCAATGCAAATGACAGTGTCTGTCTGCATGACAGGGTCCTGTCCAAGTTAGCCCAGCCACCTACTGAGGAAACCAGTTAAGCCGGCTGATTGGCATCTGTAAACAGAGGGTAGCAGATGTACAAGACAGGCAGGGAGGAGAAAGGGCCTTTGTTAATACTGCCATAGGATGTTGCATCTTCGTAGCTCTTCACAGTGAGGATTGGTGTCTTTTCACTGGGGCTCAGAGAAGTTAAGCAACTTGCTGAAAATCACAGTAGATTCTAAGTGGCCAAACTGGTTTTCGAAGCCACATCTGAGTTACTTCCTTGAGGCCTGTGATCCCCCTCTGACTTGCAGCTTTCTTGAGGACAGTGATTCCCAAGAGGATCTTGGCAAAGGGATGAGGTCTCCTTGGTGTCTGAAATCAATGCCTGAGCCTTGCGAGGTTGGGCAGGTTGAGGCTTGGGTGGCAGCCGAGTCACTGCTAAGCTTGCTTCCGAGAGCTCCACAGCCTTCTGATAGTTTCACTACGTGGAAGAGGCTGGGAAGAGTAAGGATCTAAAAGGCTATCTCTCCTCGCTCTCCATCCGAAATGCGAAGCTGGTTAGGTTCCCCGTAAGTAATTCACTGGGGTGACATGTTAGGGGTGGGGAGTTGCATTAGGAAACAGGATTTGGAATGTGAGAATATTAGATTAAAATTCAGAAGGGAAAAAAATTCACAAGACACAGAGTGTGTTTGGTGAGGAGTCAGGTCTTTTGAATTTAGATTTGTTTCCTAAACATTTATTCAGCGTTCATTTTACTCTTGTTTTGAGACAGGGTCTCACTATATTGTTCAGGCTGACCTCGAACTCACTGTGTGTAGCCCAAACTGACCCTCTTGCTTGGCGATCCTCTTGCTTCAGCCTCCTGAGTGCTGGAATTACAGAACCATGCCAGGGTGAATACTCATTTTTTGAGCACCTGCTCACTGCTAGGAATTATTGTGTGTGCTGGAGATGCAAATGAACATATGAACCAACCCTTTTTCTGAAGAGACTCTGAGCTAATACAGAAGACTGATAGGAGAGGAACAATTACAAGCCTACTGAGGTAGGTCTTAGTCTTCTGATCTATTACACGAAGTAATGACAGTTAAGTTCTCTTGCGGGTCCAGCATTTTACCATCACGTTACTGGTATGTGCCTAACTCCATTTTGAGCAAGAATCGTGATACCAACAGATCTCTGATGGACTTGAACTCTTAAGTCCCTTCTCACCTGCTTTTACTCTTTGGGATTAGTGTGCTAGTTAGTCTCTGAAGGAGGATGGTTTTGTTTTTACCTTAGATAACTATTGCCTATAAAAGTAGAACTTTTAACTCCACTGATAACTCCACTTAGTAATGCATAGAGTAGTGTAAGTTGGGTCCACTGTTTTCCCTTTATGTGTGACCATGTAATTTATCAAGACACAGTTTTACCTGGACAGGAAAGCAGGTAGGTGTTCATACAGTAAACTTGCTAAGGGTTTTAGCTTCAGATCCTTGTTCCTTTTAATAACTGTGTGACCTTTGGCAAATCACTTCACTTCCTCTATATCTGAACCTCACTTCCCCTATCTCTAAAATTTAAAATTTAACTTCCTTGCACTAGTGACATGACATAATGCTTCAGTGGGAAACATAGATCAGAGGTTCAAGCTTGGGTCAAGATTAACACAGACAAATAAACACATGTGCACACCTTCCATTAAACATTCATGTCTCATGCAGCCATTACTGAGGAAGAAAGACATTGTTGAATCAAAAGTTATTTCTACAGAGAACTCCTCTAGTCTCTAGTTCAGCGATAGAAAAGACAAGTGTGTACACAGCTAGTTAATAGAAATGACTGAAGTGACTGGATGTAGGGAAATAGACAGAACAAGCTCAGTGAGGATGGTAACCTACACACAGCCTGAGTGTCCAGGAGACATGCAGACCCACAGCCCCCGGAGAACACGTACTCCATCTATGGAAGGTAGCTACACCATCATTGCTGCATTGCCACACACGTGACAGCTGACTTCAGAAGCTGGAAATCTGGATGTTATATGAGACTGCTTGCTATTAAATGTTAACTACTAATTAAAATTTTTTTAGATCTTGGGTGGGCAAACAGAACATCTCTGCAGGCCAGATTTGGCCATGGGCTGCCAGTTGGTGACTATGTCTATAACTGGGGCCGTATGCTGGATGGGATACCATGGAGTGCCCTTGGACTGCCTGCTGGCGTGATTTTGTGCTTACAGAGCCTCAGAGATGCTCCATTGCTTCATTTCTGGCACTGGCTCCAGTCTGGCTTTTGACTATCTCGAACTTTGACCCTCCCAGGTGTCTGATAACCTGCCAGTCCACATGGTGTTTATTCTACTGCCACAGGAGCACTGTGCTCTGCATACACCTGGGCAGCATGGCTTGGGTGTGAGTGCACATGCTGATGAATGCATGTTTAATCATTGGAAAAATAAAAAGAAATGTTTTTTCCTCCACCTTCATTAATAGACATGCCTCCTATGTAGCCTGTGTGATCTTTTGAGAAAGTATGGCAGAATTCCTGCTGTGATATTTCTTCCCTGTGTCAGGGTGGCAAGTCTTGCAAACCACTGTCAAAGGCCTATCTGTTTGCTCAACCCTAAAACGTCCCTGGAATTATAGGATTTTATGAGCATGCCTTTTTTGGGGGATCGGATTGCATTTGGGAAGTGGCCAGTGGGCCCACAGCTAGTTGAATGAACTCTAGAAAGAACTCTGATCACATCTTAACACTGTTTCAAGCTTCAAGTGGCTCCCTATCTCATACTGGAGCAAGAACTAATATATCTTGAGCCAGGCAAGTTCAGGATATTTTATAAACTGTATTTCAACTCCATACATTGAGAAGTGTTGTACAAAATCCTATTGTATGAAGATAAAGAAAAAGTAAAGTTCAGAGAAGCAACGTGACCTTCCCAAGCTCATACAACAAGCATGACAGGTGGGAGAGGTAGAATATGAAATCCATGTGTCTGACTCAAAGTTCATGAATATGCTGGGAAGAAAAGGAGCAACCCATGCTGTCAGAGGCATGGCGTGGCTAAATGAAGCCTTTGCAAAAGTGATTACTTAAGTCACGAAGAATAAATAGGAGTTTGCAAGTGATACTTAACAAGATGCTAAAACATCCTTCACAAAGTTGTTAGGAAGATCAAATGAGATTATGTAAGAGCTGTGAGCCACAGCACACACGTGATTCTTGCAGTGGCCCAGCTCTGGGCAGCCGTGCTGCCATTGGACACTCTTGTGCCCTACAGGAGACTGAGGCAGAGAGAGTAGCTGGATCTGATAACTTCACCTCAACACCCAAAGAACAGCCTTGGTGTCTGTTCTTGTTCAAGATCAGTGATGCTTTCAAGAGCATTATGGCTGACTGTCTAGGTTGTGAATATCTGTGTAGACACTGTTCATGTGCATTAGCAAGAAAGCCGGGCTGTCCGCAAGTCCAAAGGGACTTTAGAGTTGGACGGTTCTGGTACAAATCATGGTTGCTCTTCTTAGCAGCAGAGTGGACCTAGACAAATTATAGCTTCTCCGACCTTCAGCTATGTACTAAGGATTAATTTAGAGGAGAGTTAAATAGCTAATATATACAAAGCTCCCGACCAAGTGAATGGAAATTTATTACCATCCTTGTTTAAAAGAGGAGTTGAAGGAGATGAAAGCGATCTTGGCAGTCATTCATCTTCACCTCAAGTGAAGGTCTAAGTCTTGTTGGTTCTGGGAGTTTTACTGGAAATAAAGTTCTCATTTGTGAAATGTGTAATGGTGACAAAAGAGGCCTGGGGCTCTCAGTGAAAGGCACAAACAAGGCGTTGCTGGTCGGTTTGTTTCATTTCCAGGTTCCAGGTGAATGTGGCAAGCTTTTAAAAATCAAACTGAAAATGGCCAAAACAACCAGAGTTAGAGGTTTGCAGGAGGCTGATATGAGTTACTTTAAAGAATTAAATGTTTTCACTGTAGGCCTTTTCAAGTGAGAAAGGCCATGATTGAACTAAAGACAGGTTTCTTTGCTGGGGAACAGAACTTCCTGAAGGTGAGGAATTCAGAACACTGGGGACTTCCTCGCTTATCTTTATGTCTTCTCTGCCCAACACAAGGGCCGATATTCAGGAACTGTCTGTACATGATTATTGATCTGAAATAGATCTTGGACTTGGTGTGGGAAACCCACACCCCAAGACTGGTTTCTCTGTTTCTCCCATGTAGCTGGTTTTGGTTCTGGCAGTCTTCTTTTGATGAAGATAGGCTTGAACGTTCTAGCACCAAAGAATGAGCGTTTGTCAGGGGAAACCTCTAGCCCCAGAATATTGCGTGTTCTCCCGGCCAACAGTAAGTGTTTTTCATGGCAGCCTCTTCCAAAGGTGAAGAAACGCCTTCATAGTAAACTGAGTTGTGGCCATCTGGATCGTGTCCAGTCTAAAAATCTGGACAAATATCGTAAACCAAAGAAAGTTTGCACACTTCTAAGACCAGTAGCAATTAATTACTTTAAATAGAAATGCTGTCACTTACAAGCAACATAAATATTTGTATTTTGAACCTCTAAGTAGTAGTTGGGTTGACCATTCTGACCTTAAGTGATTTTTTTAAAAAGTCAGTTGGTCATATTTTAACAGGGAGTACATTTATAAAGAAAGGGGAGGGTCAGGTGCGGGGGCAGGAAATCATGCACCAACAGAATGACAGACATGGGTTCAAATCCCAGTCACTCATTTATTCACTGAGGGACCCCGGAAACATTATAAAAGTTCTGTCCTCAGTTTTTTGTTGGTTACAGGTGAAAAGAATGACCCACAACTTCTCATAGCTATTATGGAGATTAAATTAATTCCTAACTAGACTCTAAGGCCCTTGAAAGTAGAACCCTGGTGTCTTCTACTTGTATTTCTGATAACTAGCCCAAATCAGTCCCATTTGCTGGTTCTGCACGTTAGGCGAGCTGCTTGACGTTTCTTGCCTCCATTTTTTTTCATTTGTGAAGTGGACAGAACAGAACCTACTCATAGCTTTTCACTGTAGGTAAGATATAGGAAGTCCCTGCCACAAGTCCTAGTAGCCGCCCACTCTGAGCCATTGTGTTACACCAGATGTCTGCTCCTGCATCCTGGGTAGAATGTGGGTAGGTACAGAGGCATTCTGCAGATGCTAGTGTGATTATTACTCTCGCAGGTCCTAGGGTTTGCTTATTTATTTTAGGGTAAGTACAGACTGGTTAGGTGGAAGACTGGACAGTGCTTGGAAAAGGCCCCTGAGGGACTGGGGGTAAAGCAAAGATGAAATCCTTTCTCACATGGTTGCTCATCCAAAAGGGGCAACCATTTCTCCTTCACCTTCCCACCCCACCCCCACTCTCCAAGGGCTTTCTAAAAAAGCACTTTCAGAGAAGGAGGCTGGGTTTAATTTTGTGCAAATGTGAAGTTGAGGGTGCAGGGAGCGGGGCTTTGGGGCCGGGTCACTCTGGTAACACTTCCCACATGACTTTATCAATGGGTGGGCTACGAAAACTTCTCCTCTGTGTTTTTACACCCCACCCCTAAACCACCCAACCTGCCCAAGTGTTAGTTTTTCAAAGCCAGAGAAGTTTCAAAGGCCTGAACCCAACACAGGGGCCTTTCTTCATGCTTTGATTTTCTGCCCATTAAGTGTTTGTCAGTGAGTTCGTATTTCGCCACCTCTGCAGCCTACACATCCCAAGAAGTCCCCAGAGATATAGAAAGTTAATTGATCCTTGATTAAAAAGAGGGAGAAATGCTTGAGTCTGGCTCTGCAATCATCCTCAGATGATGATGATTATTATTTTTTTGGCTCTGCTTTCTGAAAAGCTTGTAATGCACATTTTATTATCAATAAGTTAAATTCCAGGATATTGGCTTCAGAGTTTTGATTAAATTAGGTATGTGTGTGATAATTAGCACATGTGTGGTACATGGTGAATATTCAATGAACATTAGCTAGTGCTCTTGCCTTGACTCTTCCAAAATTTATTCATTTATTTTGCAACAGTCATGAGAGTTACTGAGCTTCGTTTAATTTATTAATACTCATAGGTGCTTCCTTCTCTGTGTTTTAAATGACTCATTTCAGAAAGCACCTGAGATTTAGAATCAGATCGCTGGAATCCCATCCAGCTTTGTTGCCTACTTGCTGAGTGACTCTGGTAACACTTTAATCTCTCCGAACCTTAAAGTGGCTTGACGTATTAGTTTTATGACTGTTTCTCCTATTAGCCTTTGGGCCACTTGAAGGTTGGGATTTAACTTCTTTCGTGTCCATACCCCAGACAGTTCCTAAAGATGGTAGGTAGCTAGGTTTGTCAGACCGAGTAGTATATGTGGCACATCCTAAGTTTGGGTACATAATAGTTGTTCAGTAAACATTAGCTGTTATTAGTCTTTGTGCTATTTTTCTCTTTCTCCCCTTTATCTACTTGTATTTCTTTTCCAGCTCTGTAGCAAAATTTAAAATTATGTTCTTGTAATTACCAACTGTCTTAGTTACTTTCTCGTTGCTGAGACAAAATACCCAACACCCACAAGTGAAGGGAGGAAACGTTTATTTAGCTCACAGTTTGTAGAGATTTCAGTCCATAATCGGGTGACTCCAAGGCCGGGTGGCTTGGCAGAGGGGAATTGCAGAGGAGAAGTTCATAGCAAGCAGAAGACAGCAAAAGCAAGCAAGCAAGCCAGGGGCCTGACATGCCTTTTTCTGCCCCTTATATTGTATCCAGGCTACTGGGATTAGGGTGATGCCAAACCAATCAGTGGACTGATTTATTAACCACCCATCCTTAATCCTAGCACTGCACCATGAATCAGCCACACGTTCTAGATTCAGCCACATCTGAAAAAGCAGCATCTACAACTGCAGGAGGTTTTGAGGGGACATTTAACAACCATAACACCGATATTTTGTGACTGCCAGTATTGGTATCTCTATAAACTATACTGATTTTTTTTCATGAATGTGCTTCATCTGTGGGTCTTACAAACCTCTCTTACTTGTCGAAGGATCAAGTCAGGCCTTGAGCCCTGTGTGACCCTGGCAGAGTGGTCTTTTGTGCCCTCACTGCAACCTGCACAGACATCAGTGATCGCACTAGAAATACCTTAGTGCATTTGTGTTTGTGACTTTCTTACAACATCAAGTTCTCCAGGAAAATTGCTGTGATAGGTTTACTTTTAGCATCCCACTATCTAGCACTGGGAATTTTCTTGAAGTGAAGTGATGAGGGGGTGTGGGAATCAAGATGGTACCATTGTTGAAAATGGCCACACTGCTTTGGAAAGGCACAGCCTCTTCCCTGTGTCTTGCAGAGGCCAACCATGCTCTGGTGTCTCATGGGGAACCCGCTCCCCAGTTGGGGGTGTTTGTGAATCGCCCATCAACTGAAGGGTGTCTGAGGTTACCCTCGTCCTGGAGCAAAGCCAAGATTTGACGGGCATCACCCCAGTAATGCCACAAGTTTGTAAGAGAGACAGAAAAAGGCTTTGGGTTTCCTAAATGCTATCTCCATGCCTTTCAAGAAAATAAACAATATGTTCAGATCCGGCTTCGTGTCTGTTTGCGGTAATCATTCACATAATCACAACCGGAAACCACCCCCAAGCCATAGGCAAATAAAGAAGAAAAGGGATTTGGATGGAACCCAGTCTAAGAGAGGGCAGAGGAACTGGCCGGAGAGTTCTCTTTCCTAGCCATCTCTGTGGGCCTTTTTTGTCTCTTCCTCACTGTTAGCATTGAGTGTTTATAGTGTGTCTCAGACTTTATGCTGATGTTGCCCGGTGTTGTTGCCTTGAATTTGTCCAATGGAAGTTTCCTGGACTCATTTTTATTCTCTGTGTCTTCTGACCCAACTGTAAGCTCCCCGAAGTCAGGGTCTGGGCCATCTTGTATTATGATTACACATAATAAAAACAAAGTTAAGAGTCAACGAATATTTGTTGAATAAATGAATGAACTCCTAAACACATCGACTTACAGCATCCCAGCCGTCCTTAAGTTGCATTCATTCCTTCCGCTGACCAGATGAGAAAGGGAGTTTTGGAAATGTGAAGTCACTTGCTCGAGTAGCAGGGAACAGAACCAAGGTCATTAACTGAGTTCTAACTCCAAAGCTCTTTTATATGTGTTTTATTGTCCTTAGAAACACAAGTTTTACAGGCCCATCATGGGAACACTATTAAAAATAGAAGCTGGAGGCCTAAGAATATAGCACAAATGCAAGGCCCTCGGAGTCCATTCCCTTCCTGAGTTTATTAGCAACGCCTTGACTTCCAGGCACCTCAGAGGCTGCGGCCAGGCTTGGACTTGCAGCTAAACATTTTTATCACGATGTGTGGAACTTTAAAAGCAGACTATTAATATAATAGTGCTGGGTTCTTGGCTACTTTTCATAGCCAGCTTGGTCACATTTCAAAATGTTTAGGCTGTAGATTGAAGATGGTTCTGATCTAGAAGATATCTTTCCCAGGTCCCCCACCCAAAAGATCAGCTGACTTCTGTCACTTCTAAGCAAAACATTTATCCCGCTGCCTCCCCTTCTCCCCTACTCCAAGGCAGAGACAGAGTTTCAAAAGTTAATGGTTATTGCCTTTCAGGGCCCCTCTGTGTTTACTTTGAGAAGGTCAGGCACAATACTGTGGTGTGTTGCTGCTCTTTCTTTTCAAAGCAGCAGTATGAATTTGATAAAGTAAATTGTTGTTCTAGCAGGAAGCAGTTAGGGGTCACAAAATAAATAACCGTAGAATTCAAATAAATCCCAAAGAATAAAACCAAATAAATCCATGTGCATATGCACAGTGATTCATAAATATACTTTTTAGAAAGTGACCATTTTTATCACTGTCCGTCTGGACCAAAGTAATTGAAAAATTGTGGCATTCATGGTACCTTTTTTTTTTTTGGATGTGGTCTAGGGGTTTGAGCAATGTGACATAAATTTAATTCTTTTTGAAAAACATGAAAATGGAACTTTATCTTTTGAGTAACTGCTTATCTTGGTATTTTTTAGCTAATGAATTTCACATTTGGATGAGAGCAATTTGCAAAGTTAAATTAGAGATTTAGGCATGGAAAGCATAGACTAAGAGGCCATAAATGAACTAAATAGTCCATCTTCATTTGACAATGAGTCATGCTTAAATGATCCTTTGAAATGACCACTCAGGCTTATCAAAAGATTTAATATAGAAACACGGGGCTGGGGATTTAGTTCAGTGGTTCCAGCACCTGCCTCACAAGTGCAAGGTCCCAAGTTCGATTCCTATGTGTGTATATGTGTGTGTGTATATATATACACACACACACACACACACACACACACGTACATACAAATACCTAATATATTGTTTGGGCACAGTCAGTAATGGTTATCATCAAGATTTTTTTTATAGTCTTCCCTAGTCTTGACATTCAGTAAAAGTCTTGGCCCTCTCACTTTGTGAGGTGTCACTGGAGTCTGGTATTGAGCTTGCATAAAGGACAGCAAGAAGTATCTCAGTCCAGGAGAACAGCAGGAGCAAAGCAAGACATAGTCCCTGTGGACTCTTTTCTTGGCGGCAGACAGGGGCGGGCAGTGAAGAGGGGCAACAGAGCAGGAGGCTGGGGAGGAGAGTTCTGGAGTATACACTTTATCTCATCCTGTACAATGGCGACCCATTGCTGATGCTTTAGGGAGGCAGTGCCATGCCCACAGTCAGGGCCTTCAGCACACAAGCGGTAGATACATGCAGGAGACACCAAGGGCCAGGAAACCTGTCAGAAGGCTATGGTAGTGTCTGGATAGGAGTCCTTATGGACATTTGCTTTTCAATTCAGATTTTTGAGAGACTTTTCTGGGCAGATGATGGAATCCCTGACCTTTGAGAGAATGGCACTGATAGCTAGGAGCAGCTGCTACAGCCACCTGGTGCCTGCAGTGCCCTTGAGCGCCTGTCCAGGTCTGCGGGCAGCTGGGCTGAGCTCAATGCTGCTCGACTCCTTGGTGACCCTGAACAGTGAAAGCAAAGGCTTCCACATGGCATTCATTGAGCAGTTCCTACACATTGCTAGAGGTTTTATAGGTGTCAGTCTCCTTTATCATCACTGCAGCTCATTTGACTGTGGGAAACTGAGGCTTACAGAGATGGGGTGAGGTCACAGGACTAGAAAGTGGAGGATCTAGGACTCATTCCAGGTTCTGGCTCCTTGACCTGCACTACTTCATGCAGCATGGCCTTAGGCTGAGCCTCCCAAAGGGGAGCTGGGGGACCCTAGGAAACGAATGCCCTTGGAGGCAAAAATGGGCCGTGATTAACTTTGGGGTTACTTTAGTAGTTGTTACAAATGGGGCTTTAATTTTTAGCAGGGTGTTGTGCAAGGGTGGAAAATCTCTCCCCTGACTCTTCCACGACCTCCCTCTGGGCTCTTGGGCAAGACAAGTGCCCCTTTCCTCACAAGGGAGAAGAAAGGAGGAAGGGAGATGGATGTAGCAAGTGCTCTCTGTGGGCTGTACATGGCTATAAGTGAAAGGAACCAACATCACCATGACTGTGGCTTGGGATGGTCCTTGCTGCAGCCTGCTTGTCTTCAGCTTCCTTGCATTGATGTTCTCTTTTTTCCTTCCCCCCTTTCCATATGTGCATGATTCCAGCCAGCCTGCCCTTCCTCATCATCGAGACAAGCACCATCAAGCCTTACCACCGAGGATTTTACTGCAGTGACGAGAGCATCAAGTACCCACTGAAAACCAGGGAGACCATCAATGACGCTGTGCTCTGCACCGTGGGGATCGTCATTGCCATCCTCGCAGTAAGTGTCCTGCCTCTGCTGACCTCTCCTGCATTGTGATTGCATAGACAGTCCGAGCCAACAGAGATGTAACAAGCCAGCAAAGCCATTATCTTCTACCAAGCAGAATTGCATGTTACTACTAGTTACATCTTGCAGCTAATACTATTACTAAAAGCCAATACTTACTGTACAATAAAGACATACTAAGCACCCTTTAAATTGTTTTCCACATATTATCCTCACAGCAATCCAGTCTAGTCTAGATATTGTTCTTCTATTTCGTGTGCAACTTAAGAAATTAAGGTCCACAGAATAAGGCTAATTTTCCAAAGATCACTGGTTAAGAAGTTGTAGAGCTGAAATTTGAACTTAACTGTCTCCTAACCCACAGTCTGAGCTCTGAGCCCTAGAGAGGAAGGAACACCTTGCTGACTATCCCAGCTATTTCCTGTGTTCCCTGAACACCTTCCTTGCACTGCAGAAATAGTGATGAGCCCACTGACATTCTCTGGTATGTTGTTTGGTTCTCCTGCCCAATGGCTGTGGTGCCAAGGTAAATAGGACTTGGAATCCAGAGATACACGTTCTAGATCTAGCCCTCCAGTATCACAAGCCATACAGCTTTACATCCAAAGGCGGCCAACCTGCTTCACAGTGTCGCAACAAGGAGTAAAGAGATCGTGAATATTACCATACATTCCAAACTTAATTGCTAAACAGGTGATTCCCGTGTGAAGTAAAGTCCAGGCTCCCATGTGCAGGACTTCCCTTAAAGGGGGAAACCCTCATTGCAGAGATGTGCCGTGGGTTTAAACAAGGTCTAGATTCAGTTTGAGCAACGGTGACGTCATGGGCATTGGGTGGGGGAGGGTAATTAAAATCCACTGTTAGAATTTGTGAGTCCTCCATTTTCACACCTGTCCATTTCGCATTCCCTATATTTGCTAAGTTTGTTCTCGGCCCTTGAACCTTTGCCATGTGGGTGAGAGGGATAGGCAACACATCTACTAAGAGCATAACTTCTCTTGCTTGAGCTACCTTTCTGTTGAGCATAGACTGAATACTTATCTTTGGCCTGCATTAAGAAGCCAAGGAGCAATGTCGTTAGTATCAACAACACTAAATGTGAAATAAATATTCTTATCCCCATTATGCAGATGGAAAAACTAAAGCTCATAGGGATTAAATGACATGCTTAAAGTCTATAGCTAGTAACAACCGGAGTTGAAGGCTGTACCTAGCTAGCTTATTTCAAAGTCCCCTTCGCATCTTGCAGACTTAAGTTTCAGGATGCTAGCTATCTAGATGAACTGCTCAAGGGGATAGGCGGTCAGCTTATCTTGCCTGCTCTGGATCAAGTCCGAGCTGCTGATATTACAAGAACCACACACTGCAGGAAGCTTTTCTTTTGACACCCACTCTGGGGGCTGGTTGTAAACTTTGAGACCCCTCTTTGTTTTTTAATAGTGTCGTAAACCAGTCACACAATCAACAGTTTGAATTTGGGGAGGGGGAAAGAGGGGTGGGAGAATTCTTTCCAACCTTTAAAAGAAAAACAGTCCGTTTGGCAAGTGTAGAAGTTTCTTAAAGGTGGACTAAGAATCTTTGTGTTCAAACACTGAAAAGTGAAAAGTCTAGTTTTGCTCCCGGTTGACAGTTGTGGAATTGAGTTCTAGAAGAATGGCTTTTCCTGAAAAAGGCGTTTGTCCTGAAAGCAAAGAACTGCGAAGTACCTTGAGCTAAGGTTTGAGCAGGTGTTTTGACAGCTGGAGCATCAGTTAATGGAATGCTTCACGGGAGCACTTTATAACCCAGGGGCACAGGGAGATGAGGACAGCACCCATGGCTGAGACCTGGATGTCATGTGTTCTGCTCTCCATGTGGTGTTGTTCCCAGCTTGCCTGGTGCAGTGCTCCCCACGGTGCATTGGAAAGGAGAGTTAGGCACCATTCCCAGGTGGATTAGGTGAATCCTTGGTTTTCTTCTGTCAAGTGGGAGTGGTGTTGGCAGTCCTGCAAAGGGACAGCAGTAAGAATCAAAGCTGTGATGCTGGACGCACATCCTGCGCCGTGTGGAGATGGGGTGTGCGGGTACCAGGCACACAGGAGCAGCTCTAGGGCTCTCAGCTGGCCCAGGACAAGCAAAAGCAATGTTAAAGTGGTGCCTTTCAACGCCATGCTTCTCTTCCCAAGCAGAACCCAGGGTCAGCAGCTCTTTGCTGCGTGCTCAGGCCAGCCTTGCCTTCTGGGGATGCCAGTGTGTCTTAAGGAAAAACCTGCTTTGAACAGCTTAGGGGTGGTTGCCCCTTTCCTTGTGTTATGTTGATGTTTTGACTAAAATGGTCTCTGGGTTGCAGGGTTTCCTTGAAACAGTCATATACTATGGGCCTTGGTTATAGGATAAGCAACATGTTGTTTTCCTGTTCCATACAATGCCAGCAACACAGGTTTAGATACGACTTCTGTACAGTTCAGAGAAATACCAGGCAAGAAAACGCCTCAGTGACTGCTGTGTGCTGTGGGAGCACACGGTCGTGATGGCATGTTTGGCTCTTGAAGAATCTCTGAGTGCTAGGTGCTCTGTTGTCCTCAGTGTGATATGGCTAAAAGGCGTCTGCTCTGGTCCAGACTGTGTGGTGTGTGGGAGGTAGTTAGCTTCAGGGGTCCTCATTGGACTCACGTGCACTTAACTAAGCTTTCAACAATGATGAAATGAGCTCTTGGAGGTAGCGTCACTCAGTGCCTGGTACCTACCATCCACACAATAAATGTTTACAGTCTTCATTACAAATGAGTACACAGAAAGCAAAGTGACTTAGCCAAGATAATACATCAGATAAAAATAGTCAGAATGAAAATAGTTCACTTTGGTATGCTCGGTTCTGGATTCTGGAAAAGCCATTTGACTAAGTAACAGCAGCAGCAGCCATACCACCATGCCTCCATGTACCCGCCCCCCCCCCCCCCCCCCCCCCCCGCCAAGAGCGGCTGGCTTAACCCACATCGGCTTCTGATCAAAGGGTCTGGGCAACAGTCATAGCAGGGGGCAGCTGCAGAGCTGGGAATCTCATCGTCCTGCTACTTGCTGCCCTGGGCTTTCTCCTGGCGAACATCAGGTTTGTTGAAGAGAGCAAGAGAGGCCTGGCCTTGTGTGGATGCCCTGGCTCCAGTTTGGATGGTGCCCACAACAAAGGGATGGAGTGGCAGCGGAGGAGACCAGTGTGGTTCAGCAGTGCAAATCCTTAGACGTTATAGGGAAAGCAGACACCTTTCTGTAGCAAGACTTGTGGAAAAACCTAGTCATTTTGACCTCTTTTTCAGATGTATCTCAGATTCTGGAATTATAGCATAATAGGAATTCCTTCCAAATCCACAAAGCAGTGGTTCCTATCCCTGCCTTACAAAGGCTTAATGACTCTAGCAGCAGCGAGATTAAGCGCAGACAGTAAAATACCCTCCCCTAGCCAGCCCCTTCACATGTGGGCCGTGAACTGCAGTGTTCAGTCTTAGAGACGAAGATTTTAATATGGCAAAAATGCTCAGCATTCATTTTAGATAACATGGGCTCAGTGCTTGCCTTGGTCAGGCCCCCTAAAGCAGTCTACATAGATGCTTAATATTGAGGAGCTGTCACACAGGTGAGTCATGTGTGAATCGCCCTCTCCCTGTACCATGGACATGCCCCTTTCCCTCCCAGACCTGGCTTGAACCATTCCCAACTAAAGAAAAGGCTCAGACTCTGGCATCATCTGATTTAGGTTCATGTCTCAACTTTGTGCTTCCTTATCCTTTTACTTGCCCTTTACGAAGCTCAGATGAGCCACCTAACTCCTTTCTTTCTCTGTAAATTATGTGACGGTAGTTTGGTAACTCTGTGATGTCACGTGTGTGATCAGGAAGACCCATCCCTTTCATTTCTGCAGGGTTGCAGTTTACAAAGTAGCCCCTGTATGCCCAACCTCTTCCTTGCACCTGGTAGTCACCCGGGCAGTTGATTGTTGGAGCTGAGACCAGGATTTTCTGTATTCTCCCAGAGCTGGTGGGGCCAGACCAGGGGTCTTGGTTCCAAAGCCAGGGCTTTTTAACTAATGGTGCCACTGCTGTCTCAGGCAGCCTTGCACCTTCCTCGGGGGTTTGGTACCTCTGGTGTTCAGGTGCTGGGGATGAAGCTCTGAGCATCAGCCCAGTGAGACGTAGGTGGCCTGGTGGCACTAACAGCTCCATCTGGGGCAGGGAAGGGGCACCTTTACTGCACATCTCCCTGTGTGGGATTCCCCAGCTCTCATCTCCGCAGCTAGATGACAGGCTCCTGGAAGACTGAGATCTGGTCTCCTCTGTGGCATAGTAGGTGGTAAATAAACCCTGGGCAGACCTCTTCAGGAAGCATTCCTTGGCTCCCTCCTCTCCCACCTTCCAAAGGTCCCAGAGAACCCTGGGCCCACGCCTGTTCTCATGGTCCCTGTGTCAGGCGAGTTTTCTTATCTGTTTACTTTGTTTTCTGCCTGTCCTGTTAGCCGTGCAGGGTAGGGATTGAGCTACTACAGGGCACAGAGCATTTGTAAAAACCCCCAGAGGCCTTGCATTGTGGGGAGAAAGTCTGAAGCTTTAGGCCCCTGATCTCATCTACAGGTCCAGGAAATGCATCCTATTTGCTTCTCTAAAATCTTGAATATGCTCCATGAGGCGCAGGGGAACACACTTTGTACCGTATGCAAATCTCTTGCTGGAGAGACAAGAAGAGCTCAGTACCTCCAGGACTTGTTTATTCAGGATCAGGCTTCAGTTTGCCCGCATCTGGACCTCATTAGTCCCCCTCCCCATCTCCCTTTATCTTCAAGAGCTCTGCCAAGAAAACAAGGTTCCCCAACATAGCCTCCTCATTAAAGGTTAGTCGGGTTTTCAACTCTGAAAAAAGTGAAGTTGTGCTGGCCCAGCAGTGCCTTAGTGGGAGATCGGGTCCCCTAGTTTACAGTGCGCTACATCTGTGCAATTACCAAGACCACCAACAGAGAGGCTACATTAATCCTCAAACTATGTTGTCCCTGGATCAGACAGCCACAGAGCTCTTCTGACACTTTCTTATTCCTGAGGGATGGCCGGAGGGGGTATCTATTTGTGATTAAACAAACACAAGCATCGAAATCATGCTGTTTAGGATTTTGTTTGTTCATTCCCGGTCCCCACCACCTGGATTTATTCTTATTCCTGGAAGAAGTGAGACTGGCAACTGTTTTTCTTTATTTATTGGAAGCCCTTTAATTAGGGCTTTGTGACTGTTGGAAAAATGTATCCGATATGAAGGTGACAGTAGTCTCCATCTTAAGTGACATGGACAGGAAGTACGTTCTGTGTCAGTAGTCAGTGTGTGTGTCAGGAATAGGGGTAGAAAATGGAATAACTTTTATGAGCTATCTACTGGACCAGAAACAAATTTGACTTATCTTAAATCCTCCTCAACAGCTGCATGCGGTAGGTATTATTTACCCCAGCTTACAAATGCAAGAAGACACGGAGCTTAAAGGGTGAGGTGATTAGCCAGGGTTACTCTTCTGAGTGAAAGAGTACAGGAATTAAAACTCAAGCGTTTTAATGGGCATTTATTGCAGGCCCACAGTGTGCTGAATGCTATTCCAAATGCTCTTTATTTAGTTGGCTATAAAAGTTTCTGGATCTGGGGTGTGGAGAGAAATGAATGGAAGAAGAGAAAATATCCAGCCCACCAGGCACATGAGTCCCTAAGACTGCCACACGTGTCGGGGCTAGTATGAGGGGCTTGGTCCGCCTGTGTGCAGTGGGCTCCTGGTGCCCCCCACTCCATAACAAGCTGGCATTGTGGAAGGCGCCTTGGCCTAGGAGCAGAGGTGCAAGGTGCCGATCTTGCCCCTTATGATGAGGCAAAGATGAGGTAAGGCAAGCACAAGACCCTCAAGGAGAGGAAAGGATTTGTCACCAAATAAAGATAAAAGTCAGGGCAGCCTACAGCTGTGGGTCCTAGGGAGGCGAAAGCTTCAAGGACACAACACAGGAAGACTTCCTTTCCCTTGGGACTGAGAAATAAACCACCGAAAAAATGATTTCTCCATTGTCAAATGCTGTAGGTGGTGTGCGGTGTGAGTAGCGTGCTCTGTGAGTTCAGAGGATGCTCACAGGGTGGGGGTCTGTTTTCATCTTCGTCACCATCATCATGTTGTGAGCACTTACACTCTTTAATTATCACAAGGATCCTTAAGCTCTTGGCACTGTCACCATCCTGACTTTTACAGGGAAGGAAACCGAGGCTTAGATTTCTGAATGGGAGAGTCAGACCTCTGGCCCAGGACCCTAGTTGCCACCTGACCTCTGCCTGGAAGGAGGAATGGGCTTTTCATCAGCGATCCCGATATTCTAGGCAGAGAGCATTGTTTCTGCAATAGGAGAGACTGCACAGCAATAGTATTTACAGGAAATGCAGCACTGACCTGTTCGCCTGGAGTCGGAGAGTACAAAGTAGTGACAAAGTTCAGGAGGAAAAGAAAATTGAGATAGGATTGTGGAAGGCTGAGGGATCTTTACTCTAGTGAAATGCTAGACATTAAGGAGAGGATTATTTTAACCCATCCTGGCTAGTCTTGTAAGCCAGGTAAGGAGGCTGAACCTCAGTGGCGACAGTGCAGGGGAACAGAGAAGATGTGGGTGGAGGACCTTGCAAAGACGGGATGAGCAGACTTTGATAACAGTGGAACAAGGTCTTTGCGGTTCCATGTCAGTGGTACCTTGAGCACAAAAGGAAGGAAGAGAAGTGAAGTCGGGGGCAGGAGTGGGAAGGGGTGCGATCTCAGACTTGGTTAGCCTGACATGCTAATGACATCCGTTTCAGATACCTTGGAAACTTAAGCAGAAGATTGCCAGGGTTCATAGAGAAAAGAGGTAGGTTGAAGCTAGAGGGAGAGAGAAGCCCTTTTGTGTGTCTCAGAAGTAACTGAAGCAGTGGAGATCACAGCAGAAAGCCAGGGGTGCCCTCTAGAGAAGACCCACATTTATTGGTTAGAAGCCAGATGTGGAATCCTGGGAAAAGATAAATTAGTTTAGAAATACTAGGAAGAAAGGGATGATGGTACAATATTGCGGAAGCCTAGAAAATTCAACGCTAAGCGGAGTATGAGGTTGGCAGTAGGCAGTGCTGCAGAAAGAGCAGCAAGGAGCTTATTGCGTGGACTGGCAGAGCTGTCATCTAGGGGGCCAGTGGGTGGGAGGCCCTGACTTCTGGGAAAATAATGAGGCTTCATGCTTCATATTGTCTTCTCCATAACGCTCAGGGGCACAAGATGGCCACTACCAACTCCAACCATAAACAGCTTCTCTGGCCTCTTAGCCATCCATATTCCAGATGTTGCAGTCTCGTTATAGCCATAGATCCCGAAAAGCTGCACTTTTGACCTTGGACAGATCTATGTCTTGTCACCTTTCCCAGACAGGGAGGCACTGGTCTCCTGCCAAAAGGTTGAGGATAACCAAGTGAGAGAAGACTCAGAGATTAAACCTCTAATCAACTATTTCTAGTTCCTAAAGATATTGCACTTTATTGCAGTAGATGGAATAAACACAGCTATTCTTCTGTCCCTCTCCTTAGAAGCAGGACCCAGCCACATTGTATTTTTCTTTCCCTTGGGCCTGAGAACTAAACTGAGAAAAACGAATCTCTTCCAGGCAGAAAGAAGTTCATGTGAAAAACAACTTGGCTACTCCGTGGCTATCGAGGACTTAGCTGTACAGATGCCTTGGGGGGTCTCAGGCCCTTACCAGGTGTTCAGTCTCTCTGGAGGCAGAGAAGCGGCTACCTGCTGGGGCATCAAATCCATAGCCAGCTTGGTGCCACTTGGAAGTGCTCAGGAGTCAGAAGAGGCCCAGGCTTCAGTGTGCATGAAACCATGCGGCCTTGCCTCATTTTCCATTGAGGGTAAATCATTAGCCTCTGGCTTTCACTGTTCTCACTTAAAAAGGGTCGGTACTAATTCAGTAACTCACAGGGCATTGTGAGAAACAAACAGCACAGGAGATGCAAAGGTGCTTTGTAAGTTCTAAAGTGCTGCACAAATATTACTGTCAAAGTGCATCAGAATGTAGGCAAGTTTGTCCTTCAAACAGCCTTCTCTGGCTGTAAAAGAAGGATTATTGGGACATTGTGTGCAAAAATATTACTTTGGGGGGGTGATTTATAAGTAGAATGGAATGCTAAAAATAACACACAAGGTTGACCTTTCTGTTTCAGGTTTCTTTGGATTTTCTTCCCTGAAAAAGCCATTCTAGATGAAATGGTTAAAACCAAGGTCAACCATGCACATATTTTCTGCTTCTGCCCCTGCCCCGGAGGGGTAATATTTCCAAACTCTTCAGTTTGGAGTGTTCTTTTCCCAGGAGCTCTTGGAAGTAAAGGAGATAGTCTCCATGAAGTATATGTTCGTTTTTTGCTTTTCTTTTTGTTTTCCCCTTCTCTAGTGGGGCCGGGGGGAGGCCATGAACTTTGGGGGGTGCCTAGATACCAGATGTTATATCACTTCACTGAATCCCGGGCAAGCCCAACAGGTAGATATTATTATCCATATTTTGTTGATGGTGACACCTGAACCCAGACAGGTGAAGTCATTAGACTCAGAGTCATAGATGGGATTCAGCCTGAAATTTTTTCATTAGCTCCTAAGTTGGTGTTTTTTCTTCCTACCTCATTCCCGGTCCTTTCCAAAAGAGTCTGTCTTACTGTTCCTCCAAATTTCCTCGGCAGAATGGTTAAATGTTTGCAAACATGTGGTCAGTTGAGCTCCTTTTCTCCAGAAAAGACAGGAAGAGGTGCTGCCTCCAGTTGGAGACAACTTCCCTGCCAACTGCTGCGGCTCGGAGGCGGGGACTGATCCCCTCTGTCCCCTTGCACCTTAATTGCCATGCTTTCCCACTTTATGAGTTCCCAGACGCCATGCCGAGCACTTTTAAAGGCAGGTAGGAGAGAAGGCTCTGCTTGCCTGGCAGCCAGCCATCACCCCGAGAATCCGAATCCGTAGATCTGTTGCTTGCTCTTTCAAAAAGGACCGACCTCAGAGGCCTTTTACTCAGCAGTGAGATTTACATATCAGAACCTTGCTGACTGTGGCAGAAAGGAGGGCTCTGGGGGGTGGGGACAGAGCCTTTGGATAGGGTAGGGGAGGGAAGAGCTCATTTTATTACCCAGGAATGAAAACATTGTGAGTAATGAATAAAGTCCGAAAGCAGTAAATCTGGGACTCCAGAGTTTGGTGTGGAACACGCCGGAGAATAAGCCTTCACCTCTCCTGTAGAGGCACGGGGTTGGGGCTGCCTCTCACTGCCCAAATTTCATTAAATGGGCTTTTAAAGGTTAGGATTACAAGAAGCCAAGTCCGGCTGGTTCATAATGATGATTTATGGCTCTGTTGTCAACTCCCCAACCTTTCTGTACAAGGGGATAAAGAAAATACATAATATGTTGCTCATTAACTCCAAAATCTGTCAGGGCTGCCCCAGAAGCCATGTGGTCCTGGAGTCATGTGTCTGCTAAATGGCTTCAGCCTGTCCCTGGCCTCGAAACTATAACTGCCATTCTACCATGGAAAATGGTTTTAGTAACAGCAGATACAATAACCTTATCTTCACGTAGACTGCTGTGGGTCTTTGGGCCTGAGAGATAGAGTATCTGCACTCGATTCTGAATCCTGTAACTTCGGATCACCAGTGCTACCTGGGCCTTGGTTGCTCCTTGCCTGTGGTATTATTCATAAGTAACTTCCCGCTGCTATTTCGTGCTTCCTTTGCTTGGTTGGAAAGCTTGTGGTAAAGGAGCCTTGGAATCACCATCTGTGGAATGGGTATGCCTTCTTCTCAGTATTGCAGATTAAATGGAACTAAAGTATGGAGGAAATGTGAGAGATGACTGTTATTATGAAGATACCTAGGAACTCGAGAATGCCATAAAGTGTTTTCTTCCTCTTTGTCTTCCTACATTTCACAGTGTACTATTTGAAAACTGTGGCACTGACAGTGGGAGTTTTAGAATGATGAGGGGCAGGCTCAGAATTGTAGAGTCCTTATAGTGTAATCAAATCCCTTTCCCTAAAGTGACTGAGGCACAGGGGTGACTCACCTGAGAGTGATGGGTAAGTCATGTAAGAGATGCTGATTTGCCGTAGAAACCCTGGTTCTTTCTCAGGATCAAACAGGAAAGCATGTTGTTTATGCTCCAGCCAAGCCTGCTTAGAAGCAGTTCCTGCATCTCAAGCAGGGCCATGGTTCCCGGAACTCTGGAGCAATCCAGGGGCAGGGCTTCTTCTTGGAGCCTCAATTCTGCTTTTTACCTGTGGTGCTTTTCATAAGGAACTTTCCTCCACTATTGCATATTACCTTGACTTGGTTGGGAAGCTAGTGGTGGAGGTAGCACCAGAGAGTTGAGAATAAATGTCATTGCAATTATGAGGTAATAAATCATGAAATCTAGTGCCATGACTTTGCAAATGGAGAATCTGACTTATCTCAGATTTGCTCAATAAGTGAGGACTCCAGTGCTGACCACTTGACTCCTAGTTCATTGTTCTTCCCCCGAATATAAAGACATGTGAATATGATTTATAAATAAAGAAGAATAAGAAAGAGTACAAGAACATGAGTTATGGCATTGAACATCTGGAACTTGTTAGCCTGTAAGGTTACATAGGGTAAAAGTATAAACAGGTTCAAAAGGGGAATGAGATCCCAAATGGTAGGAAAGAATGCTGGGTGGGGAGTCAGTACACCTGGGTCTAATCTTTGGATGTGAGTTCATTTGGACCTAGCTTCTTCTGTATATAATGGCCCTTTCATTTCCAACTTGCCACGCTTCTTAGATTTTAATCTCTGCAATGTGTTATCACAGGGCCCTTGGTAATGTTTAGGGGATATTTCCAATTTTGCAATGCGGCAACTCTGAGCACTCCTCTCCTGCTCCCCTCCCTTCCCTTCCTCCTTCAGTGACAGGCTTGGGGCACCTGTGCAGGCTTAGACATTAGTTCTGCTCGCTCGGGAAGTGGCTAGGCCAGGACACTGGCTGCACTGGCTTTGATGATGGCCCTGCATGCACAGTCACACTGGATGTGACCTGGAAAAACACAGTGTGGTATTTCCACATACAAAGCATTTATCAACATGGAGTGCCCGCGTCAGCCTCAGCAGTGGCAAGAGCTATTCTCACTCGTGCCTGTTGGTCACGGGGCCCAGCTGCTGTTCCATCCTACCCACTGTCCTTCTCCAGACTTTGGGGCCCTGCATGACCTGGGTCAGACTCATGCTTTGACACCTTACCCCTAGGAGCCTTTGCAAAGGATGTGCATATCTATTGCTTCCTTTGTGGTCGCAAATATGCTCTCTGCTCCCTGAAAAGGCGAGTGTGGCTCATCATCCTGCCCTTTGAGGAAGTATGAAAGGGACTTGCGGTGAGGGATAAGTGGACCGTTGCTGTCCTGTGCTGTGGTTTCAACCAGGAAGTGGCCATCGCTGTGCTGTGTGTTAAGACAAGGGGAGCAGGCAGCATGGGTGTGCATCACCAAAGCGAAGCTGATCTTCTGCTGTGCAGACGTCCTCAAAGTTTACCTGACATAGTGGCAGCTGGTCCCATGCTTAACATAAACCAGGCAGGCTCAGGCCAGTGATAGTCACAGTGGGATGGAGAAAGGGTATGAGGACCAGGGACTAGAGCACGTTCACGAACATCCAAGGGCAGTGTGGTAAAAGTCTCTGCTTTTAGACATGTGTTCTTTCCACAACAGCATTCTTCTAAAAAGTAAAATCAGAGCATTCCTTTCTGTGACCCCACACATTCCCACCCAAATTGTCCAATGTACACCAACTCTGCAACGGTGAGCAGCCTCCTTTATCGGGGAAAAACGCCGAGACCTGGGGAGGTTGGGTTATTGCTGAAGGACACCAGGCAAGCCCCTGAGCCCGGATTCAGACTCAGGACCTGACTGGGGTGTGTGAGCTACTCCCCGACCCCAGGCTTCATGTCAGCGCAAAGGCTGATGAAGTGTCAGACCACTGTTGATGATTCTTCACCCCAAATCTCACAGTCCCAGGATTTTCTCCAGTGCTCTGATGTTCTGGATTCCTTATCTACTTTCCCCCTGTATATAAGGGTTTTTTTTCTTCAATTTTAAAAATTAGTCCATGTTTGCAGTATATAATGATC